>NW_018242023.1:40314-48597 GCF_001263595.1 Phalaenopsis equestris
ATCAAACTGATCCCATATTTTTTATAGTTTAAATGAAAGAGCACTATACCTCAAACCCTATATCTATCTTGAATGATAAACACAAGACTTGAGGATGAGGCTCGATCAAATAAACTAAGAAATATATGACGTCCGTTTGGTCTGCAAAACTATTTTATTTGCTAATAGTTTCCCCTATTTAATATGAAGAATTAAATATAGAGTTTATATTAAGATTGGTTCGGAAAAGCTACCTATAAGGGCAAATCCCTATAGTTAATTACATCTTAAATGAATGAAGTCACCTAAGAAAACTCTCGATAAAAAAAAAAAAATATTACCTTCAAATATGTCAAAAGGATAGGACTTCATGCATAGGCTTAAAGTACATCAGTGCAATGTAAGTATTAAAGTTTAGGCTTGAGGAGGGGAATGGTTCAAGTTTGGAGTAGTTTGTTGTAGAGTCAAAAGAAGGAATAACTAGGGGATATCATGGATCCGGAGGAGAACCTCAGTGACTTCACAGCCTATCCAATTGTTTGACTTCAATTGAATGTTTCATTCTGCCAACTATATTAGTTTAGGGCTTACCTTTATGTGAAACGATCACACAAATAGCCTGGAATATGTGAGGGTTTAGGTCATGAAAAATGAGAACCTCAGAATCCTAGGACGAGTTAGGGCTTAGATTGTACAACAGAGCTGTACAAAGGCCTAAAAATAAGGTAAATATTTATGTTGCATAAGCAAACAACATCAAAATCCTATAGCTTGTTGCTTAATTATAAGGAAGGAAATGTTTTAGCTAGGGAAGACTGGTTTTGCTGTTGAAGATGGTCGTGCTGCCCACCATGCTAGCTCCAAGCTCCTGCCATGAAGAGTTTAAGTTTTCTAATGTGTCAGGTCATGTTGTCAAATCAGATGGGCATATGGTTAAAATTCTTTAAATGTTATGGGACATGTTAAAGTTGATTAGAGCGACACTGATTAGGATCCTATGGTTCCCTTATTCCGGTACCAATATTTTTTATTGGATTCACTTAATCCAAATGAATTTACTAAACTTAACTTAATGAGTTCCATACTTTCATTTAGACCGTGGGAAGCCTCATTAGCAACCGTAGGTTACCTCCTCCGAGGGATTCCCGATCATCCGATAGAGATGCCTTAATTTAGTTGCAATTATTGTTTCAGAATGTTTGCGATTAAATTTTGAGTTGTCATATATTTAGAATGTTGTGAGGGTGAATTTTTTCATGTTGATTTTAATTTTAATTTTGGTTTTAGTTTTGGTTTTGTGGCTATCCTAACAGTTTTGGTTTTGATGCAGGGTGACATTGTTGTTTAGCATGCAAGATTTGTAAGCATAAAAAGTACAGTATGAAAGTACAAGAAAGACGGTGCTGTAAACTATAAAAAGTGTACTTGACAAGTTTTCTCGTTCCACCACCTGAAACTCAAAATGCATGTGAGAGCACTTTATATAAAGCAAAAAAGTAAGGTTTTAGTGATCTACCCAACCCTAGGTCATATCTTGGTAGGTCCCAATTAATTTGATTAAGGATGGTTTTTGTTAAGCAAAACATATTAAGTTTAGTAGACCTCCAAGGCATCCAACAAATTTGGAGAAATAAGCAGGTCCATTCTTCCCTCTCACTACCTGGTGAAAAGTCTCAAGCTCATTTAAATTTATTATGTTGCTTAATGACCATCCTGTAAATACCTTTAATGCTCAATAAACATTGATGTTTCAATTATCTCTAAGAGTAGGGTAATTATCACTTATAATTTTATTCAAGAATTATGTGGGTGAAGACCCTTAAAGGGAAAAGTTAACATTATTAAGCCACTTAGCCAATTTTGGTCTTAACTTGGGCTTGTAGTGTTTCAAAGGTGTTCAATTTTTATTCACTTTTCTAATCCTCATTTAACCAAATTTGATTTAGCCTAGGCCACTAGTAAGCGGTTTAGACTTTTGATAGATGTCTTAGTTATTTTTAAAAAGGTTAAATTTTAAGTGATGATGATTCATTTTTTTGAAATTTATTTGAACATCAAATAAAGGTATTAAATTAGGGAGTTATCAACACCCAAAATCAATTTCAAAAAAATTAGGGTATTGTTGATAACTCCCCTATGTCTAGGATCATTTAATTGACTAGACTTCCGAATTTTAATAAGTTAAGGAAATCACAAATTTATCCTTTAATTGGGTGAAGTGAGATTGGTTTCTACCAATTAATCACTTGTGTTTCAATCATTCAAATATGTTAATTAAGATCAAAGGTTGCCAATTTCCCTTTCTTGAATTAAGTCTAAATATTAATTAAGGTTGAATTTCTAAAATTACGCTTTTGCCCCAAAGGCTCTAATACTTCATAATTCATCAAATTTAATTCAAATGACTTTAGAATTTGCATCTCACCTCACTCATGGGTCAATTAAGACATTAGAGTAGAAAATGTGGTTTTTTAAATTTTAATTAAATTTATATATTTATTTATATGCAAGAATAGGATTTTTTAAAGAAAATTCTATATCTTGACCAAGGAAAAGTCTAATCACTTGAAATTTGTATTGGAGCTAGATTTAAACTAGAGAAACACTTAGACCAAAGTTTATGATTTTATAATTTTTATTTTAATTATTAGAATTATTTCAAATTCTGGATTATTTATTAATTATAAAATATTTTAAATGTGGAAAATTAAGTTTTATATTTTTATTAAATATCTCTAAGGTCAGAGAACCTAAAGAAGTAAATTTCACTGTTTTCTAATTTTTCTTTTAATTGTTAGAATTATTTTAGTGAAAAAGCCATTTTAGCCTTTAAAAATTATTTTAATCTTCAAAATTGAATATCTTCACTTAAAAAATCAAGAAAAATATTATAATTATTCCTAAGTGCTTAAGAAACAATTTAGAACATTTTTATGAATTTTTACTATTTTTTTGATTTTTATCATTTGAATTTTATTATTTTTTATGATTTTATCATTTTTTAATTATTTAAATATTAAAGAAAGGCTTAAAATTGGAATTTTTATTTTATTCACAAATTTATTTTTAAAAAATTCCTCTAATTAATGAGAACTCCCAAAACTAACAGAACTCTAAAAACTAATTTTTATAAATTTTTGAGTTATATTTTAATTGTTAAAAACCATTTTAGTGCCAAAAAATGTCATTTAACTTGAAAAATCAATTTGGCATTTAATTTAGAAAATCAATTTGAGTTATCAAATGAGCTCCAAATAATTTTGAAAATTTTATGGAGAGTTCTCTGAACTTTATTCTCTGAACTTCAAATTTTAGTGGAGATTAAAAACCAAGTCATTTAGATGTTTATATTTCCGAAATTAATTTTCTTTGTGTTTTAGGATTTGGTGAAAGTTAAGTGTATTCTTAATGACTTAGCCCATGAAATATTTTCCAAAAGAGTTCTCTGGCCACAATAAATCTTTCAAATTTTTCTTAAAATTTTCTAAGCAACATGCTAATTATTATGATTAATTTATGCAAAAAATAGACATAAATTTGAAAAATATGGATCTCTGTCTAGAGGTCTCCTCTGACTTTAGAAAAATAAAAAAATGTTCCCCAAGACAGAGGCAACAACATGCCAAAATTTCAAGCCATGGTGAAATGTCTACATGCATTGAGAATTAAAAGACTCAAAAAACTATTTAATTAATAAAAAAAATAAAATATGCATCAAATAAATTTCAAACCATTTCCACATTATTTTCATCTGTTCACTGAGTAAGAGAGTATTTTTATTTTTTTTTTATGATTTTTTTAGAGAAATTTATGAATATTTGAAGTTCAAGCATTAAAATAAATCAAGAAAATCTAGATTTTTCTACTTACTACTTAAACATGCGGTGCTGACTAGATCCTAGGTGGCTTTGAAAACACATGTGGTGCACTCTGGTTGGACGCCACCTTCCATGTAGAAGCTGACTCGATCCGCGCTTTTTGAACCACGCTCCCATCCGACGAAATTAGAGCCCTTCATTTGATACTCGCGCGATCCAATGGTTCCCCGTCATCATCCTCAAATAGGCTAACCCAAGAACTGTCCAGACTCAAACCTTAAGATCTCCTTCTAGACTCAACCAAATCTTATGGGGTTTGATCATATGGACTCGTCTAAGCGTGTGGTGGCGAATCAGGGCAATCGCTCGCCGCCGTTGTCGGGTCACCTGGCTAAGAGGGGCGTGTGTCGGTTTGATATGTTAAGGAGTCACCAAAATTCTCTATCTTGTTTATTTTTTTGCCCTAATTTTTGAATAATTTATTTTATTTGGAATATGTCAAGAATCCTTAGAATTTTAAGAAATCAAAAAAATGATAAGGAAAGGGCTAAGAATAATAGAAGATAGAAAAGGAAAATATTAGGTGATAAACCTATGATGGAAATCTTTAGAATATGTGATTAATAAAGTTTTCCAAGAATATTTTTGTAACCAGAGGTTCTGTTTGGGTCATTTAAGTCTCCTATAGGAGCAAGCTCCTATAGTTAATTACATCTTAGATATTTATCTAAGAACACTCCTGATTAACGTCAACCATTCATTTTGAAGAGATGAACATTAATCGTTCAATCTCGAGAAAATGTCAATATGTGTCAGAACTTAGTTTTTGATGACCATCCTAAAAGTTTTAGTTTTTTTCATTGTCCTAAAAGTTTTAGGTTTTATTGTCTGTCATATCATTTTGTTTATGTCATTTTTGTTTTGTTTGTTTTTGTTTGGTTTTGTTATCTTGAAATTCTATTTTTGAATGTCGTCCTATAAAAAAAAGTTCGTACACACTATAACATGTAAAGAAAATCTAAAGTGAAACTTTTGTTTTCATTTCCTTCAATAATCCTGCAAAGAGAACACGATTAACATAAAACATGTTGTCAGATTTATCAATTGTAGTTGGTCATTTAAAATGACTTGGCCAAAATGTTTATGGATTCATTGTCTTGTAGTCGTAAAGTATTCAGATTTACTTAGTCCGAAAGGTGTTTAAACCAGGACTGAAAGATTCTTGTCAGCAACCATAGATTGCGCTGTTCAAGAAATTTTAATAAATCTGAACACAAATGAATTTTATGTTATTATGTCGGTGAGTTAGATTTTGATGACGTCATTTATTTTAGGTCATATGTCAATTAGACTTGAGGAAGTTCAATTGAAACCTATGATTTAGGTTTAATTTAAATAAAACTGAAGATGATTCACGTTCAATTTAGGTAGAATTTAGAATTTTTAAGTCCAAACATAAAATATTTTAGGTTCAATGTAGGTAGAACCTAAGGATTGGGTTGATTTTAAGTTAGAACTTAAGGTAACTTAAGTTCAATGTAGGTTGAACCTAATGTTTGGGTTGACTTGAATTTAAGTTAGGTTAAACTCAAGTTAAGTTTTGGTTATGTTAGGTTCAATGTGGGTTGAACCTAATGTTTGGGTTGACTTGAATTTAAATTAGATTAAACTCAAATTAAGTTTTGGTTGTTAGGTTCAATGTGCATTGAACCTAATGTTTGGGTTGACTTGAATTTAAGTTAGGTTAAACTCAAGTTAAGTTTTGGTTAGGTTCAATGTGGGTTGAACCGAATGTTTGGGTTGACTTGGGTTGGATTTAAGATGTGGACAAACGACAAAACCTAAAACTTTGGTTAATTTAGGTAATGATTAATTTAGTTTAATATGGTTAGACTTAATTATAGTTTAAAGGTTATTTATGCCTAATTTAAGTAAGGCTTAAAAGTTAGTAAGGCTAAAGGTTAATTAAGTCTAATTGGGTTAGACTTAATTATAGTTTAGAGGTTATTTAAGCCTAATTGAAGTAAGGATTAAAGGTTAATTAAATTTAATTTAGGTAAGTTTTAATGATTAATTAGACTTAATATGAGTTAAGTCTAATTGGGATTAAAGGTTAATTAAACCTAATTTAGGTAAGGTTTAATGATTAATTAGACTTAATGTGGGTTAAGTCTAATTGGGCTGAAAGGTTAATTAAAACTAATTTAGGTAAGGTTTAATGATTAATTATACTTAATGTGGGTTAAGTCCAATTGGGTTTAAAGGTTAATTAAACCTAATTTAAGTAAGGTTTAATGCTTATCTAGACTTAATATGAGTTAAGTCTAATTGTGTTTAAATGTTAACTAAACCTAATTTAGGTAAGATTTAATGATTAATTAGACTTAATGTGGGTTAAGTCTAATTGGGTTTAAAGGTTGACTAAACCTAATTTAGGTAAGGTTTAATTGATTAATTAGACTTAATATGGGTTAAATTTAATTTGGTTTAAAGGTTAATTAAACCTAATTTAGGTAAGGTTTAATGATTAATTAGACTTAATGTGGATTAACTCTAATTGGTGTTTAAAGGTTAATTAAATCAAATTTAGGTAAGGTTTAATTGATTAATTAGATTTATTTGTGGTTAAGCCTAATTAATTTTATGTTTAAGGTTAATTAAGCCTAATGTAGTTAAGGCTTAATGGTTAATTAGGTCTAATGACCTAATTAAGATTTAGTTTTGTATTAAACCTAATTTAATTAAGGTTTAATGTGTTAATTAAGTCGAATTATGTCTTTAGACCAAATTAAGTTTTATTTTTATATTAAACCTAAATTAATTAAGGTTTAATGGGTTAATTAAGTTTAATTATGTCTTTTAGACCTAATTAAGAATTATCATGAGTCTATTTTGGGTAATACTCAAGATTGAATTAGCCCAGGATAAAATAAGCTAAGTATGGTGAGGAAGGGATTTTTTGGGTTTCAAATATTAATTTAATAATTAAAAAATTTTAATCCTAGTGTAAAATATCATTTTAAATTGTTTAATGGTTTGAAAATTATTATTTTAAGGTTATTATATGTCAACTTAAATTTTCTAACCATTTTTAAATATTATTTACCTTAATTTTCATTTTTACAATTATTTAATGAATTAATTACAAAGTGTCTTGAAACCTAAGGATTTATGTCTTAGAGAATTTTTCTAGCCTAGGAAAAATCAGAGAATGTTCTAGAGATAAATCCCTAAAAAGTTCATATTTTCTGTCTTATAAATAATTTTTAATAATTAAAATACTACAAGAAGTATTTAATTATTTAAAAATTAAATATGAAGGATAAAATTATAATTTTTATATCATAATTTTCTCCTCCTCATGCTAAGTTCAGGGGTATTTTTATCTTATTTTTATGATTTTTCTATGTCAAGATATCATTTTTTGAAGTTCTTAAGGTCATTTCTTTTTAAATAAAATCTAAATTTAAACAGAAATTCCTGAGGATGCCACGTATCCTCGTATGGATCAAAACACGCTCAATTTAAGAAAAAAAAAGAGGCTAACACGGGATTTAATTGTGACCGTCCATTTTCAAAATAGAAAAATCGTCAGCATCCGTTCGTCTTCTTCCTCTGCCTTCTCTCGTGGACCGTCCACTTTCTAAGGACAAATTCTCACTTGATTCTTGATGAAATTGAGTGGAATTTGTTCCTATAGCTTCATCTTAAAGGGACAAACCCATATATATGGTGATTAATGAGTTTTGATTAACTGTATTTTCGAAAGACCAAACCCGAGGAAGCTTTGGGTTGAAATGGCCATACCTTGGTTTGATGAGTGAAACCTCAATCAAATTCGTTCAAGATGACTACCAAGTCCTCACAAACCTCCTAGTCTGTTCAATTTGAGGTGAAATCAGGTTTATGTATGACTTCGACCAAAGTTGGTCACGATTTGGTCTTGAGCTAGGTTAGAGCTTATAAGAAGACTCAATTTTGATTGAGCGCTACTTCTTAAACCTCAGAGATGGTGTATGAGAGGTTAATTTAAGGATTGAGTGGTTTTTTTTATTTGACCCTAAAGTGTCCTATTTTTGGGCTCTTGGGTTGGCCAATTGGAGAGCAGTATTGGATTTCAAGGCTTGATTATGATGGTGATCAATTGCCTATGGTATGATAAGGGTTTTATCTGTTGAAAGTGTTTGGATTTGGGCAGTGTTTTAAGGCCTTCCCATTTTCTTCTCCTTACCTCAAGCTCTCGGGTTAGCCCACTTTTATAGCCATGGTTGGCTTTGGGTGGGCTTAGACTAGTTAAAATCAACTTGGGGAAATTGCCAAGCTTTCCATTAATGTCTTAGGGATAGAATTTCGGCTACCCCAAGCTTATCACAATGAATTTGGCCATGGTGAATATAGATGGTGTTATCTTGATTTTCCATGGCTTCCCCTCATTGTTTTGATTTTGAGGTGGTCATAACTGATTATCCTTTGTTGAATGAACCTC
>NW_018242023.1:48798-50416 GCF_001263595.1 Phalaenopsis equestris
TTCATTGGAGAATGAGGGAGGTGAAGGATGAGATCATCACTTCTATTTTTAAGAATTCATGAGGAAATGCCACCTCAATATTCTTTTCATGATACCTTCATGATGACCTTTTGTCTTTGGTCAAGATTATCATGTCATAGGTATGGGTTTTATGGGTTCTAGGCAACCTATATGAGGTCATTATGATGTCATTAATGGTTTTAAAATTTTGGAAAGCCAGTTATGATGTCGCATGATGTCATATGTCAAAATTCTTTTCATGGTTTTTTAATTATATTTCCATTTTTAATTATTATGTAATTAATAAAAAATATTGGATGATATTATTATTAGCTAATAAATTAATTAAAATAATTTTGAGATTAATTATTTGATTAATTTTTATCATTTTTGGTTCAAAATTAGGTATTTTGACC
The DNA here is from genome assembly GCF_001263595.1 of Phalaenopsis equestris. Classification (NCBI taxonomy): domain Eukaryota; kingdom Viridiplantae; phylum Streptophyta; class Magnoliopsida; order Asparagales; family Orchidaceae; genus Phalaenopsis; species Phalaenopsis equestris. The sequence goes on from NW_018242023.1 coordinate 49,215, forward strand.
AAATTTGATAAATATTGACTAGAGTTGACCAATGTTGACCCATATTGATATAGGTTGACCAATTCTAGTCCAAGGGTGTTCAATGTGACCTACCCAGTCTTGTCATGGTTGGGTTAGACATAAGGTCCATGGGTTTGGTAATATGGATTAATTTGGTCAGTTTGTCATGTTGACCAAAATTAACCATGGCTGACTATAATGGTTAATATGGTGATTATTAGGCCTTGGCTTGACTATTTTGACCAATTTAAATTTTTAGGTCAAATATTGATCAACGTAGTCAAAGTGATGGTCATTAGGTCATGGGCTGAGCATTTTGACCAAAATCAACTAATTTGATTAATTAAATGTCAATATTGACTTTTTGATCATAAAGATGATTATTAAGTCAATAATTTGACCAGGTCAGGGTTTCTCACAATTGATCTGATCAATTTAGGGTTTATTATTGTCAAGATTCAAAAAGATTATTGTGAGGGTTATTTAAATTTTTAGAGTGTTAATGACCGTGGAAATATCCAAAGAGGTCAATGTTGGTAAACCACTCCATCACAATGATCACAAGGTCATTTTCAAGTCTTTTGGATATGTCTAAGAGTCTGAGGCCTTAAGACTCCTTAAAATAAATTTTGGTCCATAAATGTTGTTTCAAGAACTTCACTAAAACAGTTCAACAATGTGACGAACACATCCATACGGTAAACATGCCATTAAATTAACTCTAATTAATTGGAGAATCAAATTAGGCTCAAGAAAAGGTGAAGTTTAATACCTTTGCTCTGAGAAGGGAAGCTTCAATCAGAGGTGCTCGACATGTTCGTGGAGGTCCAAAGATGCTAAGGATTGAGCCTCTGGTCGTGGTTAAAGTTATAGACCCGAATTTGATCAAGGCGGGATTTGGATGTTGGTGTTGAGCTATCTTAGAGTCCATGTATGAAGGGGATTTGATAGGGCTTTATCATAGTTTAGTGTGGTGATGGTGTCGGTGGGTTTAATTTGGATTTGGTGCACTGTGGAGGTGTGGTGGAGAATGTTTTGTCTCCGGCAAGGATTTGAGCTAAGAAATTGAGCTCCGACAAGGTAAATTAGGAAAATGGAGTGGTTGGGTTGCACTGTGGAGGTCTCAAGGAAGCTTAGAGAGTAATTTTAGAGGGTATCTATTTTCGTTTGTTTTTCTCTCTTTTATTTTAGAAGGAGTCGCC
>NW_018242023.1:50507-51036 GCF_001263595.1 Phalaenopsis equestris
ACAAGAGAAAACACAAAACGTGAGAGCCTACATGCGGTAAACCTCGCAAGGATAGGTTAAGAGTGTCTGTCCAAACAAGATCGGGTGAAAGCACCTTAAACCGATATCCGCAAAAGAATACCTACGTAGACTACCCATAACCAGAGATTCAGGTGTAGGTGCCTGCTCTGGGGTCAAAAGCACTCCCAAGGGGACGTATCCCACTTGGTTAATTACATCTTGGGGGTTTACCCAAGAATACTTTAGATAAAAGGAGTTTCACTTGGATTATTGTGAAACTGGGGCAATAAGTACTTAAAGGAACGTTATTCCAAGTGGGAACAGTCCCGATGCTTCAAAGCTCGCGCATCCCGAATGGGTAGCGGCTCATCAGCACTCGGGGCCCACGAAATAACCTAAATCATCTTGACGGGGATATCCCAACACATCAAAGCACGTCTGGGCATTAAGGGCAGAGGACAAATCGTCGTATCCCAAATGGGCGGCAGCTCATTGGCATCGAGCCGTCAAAATGATATCAACAAAGACA
>NW_018242023.1:51337-52419 GCF_001263595.1 Phalaenopsis equestris
ACTAAAAGCTGGAGCTCCAAGAGGTGGGACTTATACCTGCCAAAGTGGCAAGGATGCTTCAGGAAGGAAGAGAAAATGGAGGTTCATCTACAAAGCTGGAAACGCACCAAACAAAAGGACTTACACCCTGTTTGGGTCAGGGAGCCTTCTAACACCCTAATCGCACTAGACAACCACCTATAAAGAGGTATGCTGGGCCAGTCAGGCTGGAGAAGCACGGGGACTCCTCCTCGGGACATGCAAATATGATGTAGTTATCTAAAGCGGTCCTTAAGTATTGTGGAGGCCCTATTAATATAAGCAGGAAAGTAAATGTGAAAGTTTTTAAATCCTAAATATTTTAATCCTAAATTTTAATTATCTTGAATATTTTATTTAGAATTTTGTAAAAAAATTATAATTTTAGGGTCTTTAATGAGCCTAGATTATATCGTGAAATCCTAGATCACAGAAAGAAACAAGGAAAATACATGCAAGTGCAAACATGCAATATGATGCAAAAAGCAAAAAAAAACAAGTCAAATCAAAATAATTAACAGGCCGGTGCCGCTGGGTCGGCAACATATCCCAGAAAAGAAAAAGGAGGCCGGACTCCGCATATACATGCCCGGTCCTAATTTTTCCCGCGCCAAATGCCTCGGAACCCGTGCCCGTATCTTATTTCTGCTACAGGACTCTCCTAGACTCTAAAAGTACATAGGAAAATAAAAGACTCAATCCTGCATGAAAACAAGTGTCAGCGGGAAAGCTCACATGCAAATAACGTATCATGAGTCATGCCTTAAAAGTGGGGGAGCTAATAGCACCTGCAATAAAAATGGTCAGAAATCATTATTTGCTTCCCATATAGCGGTACATGTGTGTAATGAATAGACATGACTCTCTGCAGAAGAGCGCCCTAACATACTACCACGCATATGCAGCATGCAATCACATCACAAGCACAATGCAGAAGAAAGATACCTAACTAGGGCAACCAATTCATCAAAGAACAATAGTCAGGCATCAAAAAGACTACCTAACACCCTAAATCCTGGCCTAGCACACCATCTAACGAAAAGTGCGTCAGCCTAGTATCTAAG
>NW_018242023.1:55424-57142 GCF_001263595.1 Phalaenopsis equestris
GGACACCCTACACTCGTGACATCAAAAATTGATGCCAACAAAGGACCCCCAATAAGTGAGCTAGGCAGTCAAGGAACAGTGCACTTGTTGGAAGATGCTCAATTTTTTATCAAGCTCAGGTTAATAACGAAGCACTAGTAATGAAGCTACGCAACCTAAGCGATAAAAAACAGCTAGTATCCTAAGAAGGAAAAGCCACGAGAGCCAAATCCACTTCTAGGAGGATGGGGAGGAACGCACATGGGATTTATATCCACCCCGACAATGGGTTCAAAGGCCGTAGAGGCATGACCTAGAAAAGTGGTTCAGAGGCCGCAGAGGCATGACCACGCCCGGTAGTTTCAGGGGTCGTAGAGACATGACCTACGATGAGTTCAGGGGCCGTAGAGGCATGACCCAACATTGTGGTTTAGGGGCCGTTAACCAGAGATTCAGGTGTAGGTGCATGTTCTGCGGTCAAGAGCACTCCCAAGGGGATGCATCCCACTTGGTTAATTACATCTTGGGGGGTACCCAAGAATACTCGCTATAAAAAGAGTTTCATATGGATTATCGTGAACCTGGGACAATAGGTACTCAAAGAAAGGTTATTCCGTGTGGGAACAATCCCGATGCTTCAAAGCTCGCGCTAAGCCATTGGGCAGAGAGTGAGTCTCTCACATCCCGAATGGGTAGCGGCTCATCGACACATAGGGCCCACGAAATAACCTAAATCCTCTTAGCGGGGATATCCCAACACGTCAAAGCATGTCCGAACCACAAGGGCAGAGGACAAATCGTTGTATCCCAAATGGGTGGCAGTTCATCGGCATCAAGCCATCAAGATGATATCAACAAAGTCAAGGAGCGACAGGGCTCAAAGGGGCTTAACAAAAAGAAAGGTAGAGTGATCCTAAAAGGTAGAGGTAACTGGGTTGGGGTACCACTGACCCGTCATCCACAGCTATTAGGACCCTAAGTCTACCTGGTCATGAAGGTAGTCGACCCAACACGTCCTGAGATCCCCAGTCAGCAATCTGTGAATTGCGTCATCCACGAAAACCTCGGTAGCCCTAAGGTCAAAGGAAAGAAACTCTATCCTATGACTAAAAGCTGGAGCTTCAAGAGATGGCACTTATACCTGCCAAAGTGGCAAGGATGCCTCAGGAAGGAAAAGAAAATGGAGGTGCAGCTACAAAGCTAGAAACACTCCAAAATAAGAACTTACACCCTGTCTAGGTCAGGGAGCCTTCTAACACCCTAGACGCACTAGACAACCACCTATAAAGAGGTATGCTGGGCCAGTCAAGTTGGAGAAGCACGAGAACTCCTCCTCGGGACATGCAAATATGATGCAGTTATCTAGAGCGGTCCTTAAGTCATGTGGAAGCCCTATTAATATAAACAGGAAAGTAAATGTGAAAGTTTATAAATCCTGAATATTTTAATCCTAAATTTTAATTATCTTGAATATTTTATTTAGGATTTTGTAGAAAATTATAATTTTAGGGTCCTTAATGAGCCTAAATTGTATCGTGAAATCCCAGATAAGCCATAGAAAAAAAAAATAAGGAAAACACATTCAAGTGCAGGCATGCAATATGATGCAAAAAGCAAAATAAGCCAAATCAAAATAATAAACAGGCCAGTGCCGTTGGGTCGGCAACATATCCCAGAAAAGAAAAGGGTGGTCGGACTCCGCATATACATGCCCGGTCCTAATTCTATACATCAATATA
>NW_018242023.1:63384-64199 GCF_001263595.1 Phalaenopsis equestris
ATAGAGAACCGGGACTGAAGTCATACCGGCGACAGTAGTGACATACATACTGCTAGCAAAAGGCTCACCTACCTATGGCAGGGGGATCCATGGGAAAAAATAGTAACATAGTAACGAGTCTGGAGAAGACCGTCAGGTGCTACGACACATCGCTATCAAGCGTCGACCTCTTTTTGCAAAAGAAGCGGGCACGAAGCGAGCCATTGCAGCAAAAACAACTCAATATGCATGACTCTCCTTTTAAATAGGAGAGCATAGTGCAAATGCCTCAGAGGGCGTAGGGACAACTCAATATGCACGTCTCCCCATTAAAGGGGGAGGGCACAGAGTAAACACCTCAGAGGGTGTAGGATTACGTAAGGTAATCCCACAAAAGTGCTCGAAGGAACTGAAATGTATAACACCTTCAGAAGCACAAAAAATGCTCTGGGAGAAGGGAAAGGGTTCCCCCGGTAGTAACGATCGTATCCATCCTCTTGCTCCTCCGTGTCGCGGGGCAAAAAGGGACAACGATAAAAAACAGGGAAAGGTCATGAAACCAATCATAAGGTACAACGACATCGATGCTTGCGATAATGCAACAACCGAACTGTCGAGGGTGAGAAAGGGACAAAATGCATCAAATTGCTACCTCTAGCAACTGACACATGGACTGAAAAACAAGGTCTCACAAAAAGGCTCAACTGTGACTCGAATGAAGAGAACCAAGTCACGATAATATGAGCGAAACTCCTAGTATGGAGAGAGGCTATAACCCTAGAAGCGAAACTCCAAGTATGGAGAGAGAGACTCATCCCCAGCGGAGTCGCCAATTT
>NW_018242023.1:66944-67247 GCF_001263595.1 Phalaenopsis equestris
ATGCCGTGGAGGCAGCGGCCCGAACAAATGGGTGTGCCGTGGCGACAGTGACCAAAAGGGATGGGCGTGCCGTGGAGGCAGTGGCCCGAAGGTGTGCTGTGGAGGCAGTGACCAAAAGGGATGGGCGTGCCGTGGAGGAAGTAGCCCGAAGAGAGGTCTACCATAGCGACAGTGACCCAAAAGTGATGGGCGTGTCGTGGCGACAGGGGCCCGAAAGATGTGTACCGAGGCGGCAATGACCCGGAGACAATGGTTGTTCTCACTAGGGAGAATCACCCAAGTGCAAATGCAAATGCAAATGCA
>NW_018242023.1:68054-75486 GCF_001263595.1 Phalaenopsis equestris
AAGTGAGGTCATCAGCACCCTAAATGTCCCTTAAAAAAGGAGGTTCGAACGACGCCGGTGAAAGAGGGGAACCCACGAAGATGCCGGCGGAAGGAAGCGCCGGTGGAGGCTTTTCCCGCAAGGCAGAAGACCCTCACTCCTCCTCTAACAACGACGTCGCTCACTGTCCGGCGATGTCGAGGTGTACTGGCGATGCATCTAGTCACCGAGAAGGTGGGACTGCGGTGCGTAGAAGCTAGTTCCCCGACGGTGCACACTGGAAGCGAGGAAAATACGGAGGAGAGCCTAAAATTTGAAGCACCCCTCGCTGATTTTACTCAGGCATAGATACGACGCCGGCGAGGAAGAGATTTGAGGAAAGGCGGGATCCCGACGTTAGAGTTGGAGGAGAGGCCAACGAATCTGCGTGCAGCCGAAAGAGAAGAAGAAGATAAGGAAGAGGGAGGTGGTCGGCCGGAGCTGTGGTGCCGGCGTGTCGTCGGTCGCCGGCAGGAGGGAAGGAGGCCGGAGGCTGGGATGCTCGGCGAGGGAGCAGGTGCGGCTTGGAGAGAGTAAGGAGGGACGCCAGCAGGTAGAGGAGGCGCAGGCGGCGGCGAGATCGCCAGCAGAGAGCGGCGGCCGACGTTGCTCCTGCGCGTCTATATATATAATAATATATTATATAATAATAATTATTATTATATTATTATAATTATGATTCGCCTATTCTTCTCCTGTGCACATCTTCGCGGCAAAGTGAACATCCTTCTTGGCTAAAATTGACGTTCCGGCCGCTGGGGTAAAATTGACGTTCCGGACGTGTTGGCGTAGTCCGTTTCATCGTTCGGGGTTGTTTGGGCCACTTTTTTTTACTATCATGCCCAAAACAATAATTCGGACATTTTAACCCCGCCCGCGAAGCCTAAGCGAAGTGGATGTCCTCCGTAAGCGAAATCAACATTCCGGACACACTAGTGGGGTCCGTTTCAACATCCGGGGTCATCTGGACTACTTCGTCAAGCGATCAGCCCAATTCGAGCCAAAATCACGCGTGACGCGCCGCATAATATATTTCGCCCCGATCGGACTCGTCCAACGTGCCAGATGCCGACCGGCCTTTCATCTGAGTGAAAGCCATAGCCTAGCAGAATGCGCCAAAAGGTCCCAGGTAAGTGTCTCGAGCCACTAGACGCTGCGGACGAACCATAGATCATCTTAAGCCATGTAAGTGGACACCCTACACTCGTGACATCAAAAATTGATGCCAACAGTATCCTTAAGAAATTTTCAGCACCCCTCTCATGGCCATGGAGGTGGAGCTTTTATAAAAATGGCATGGGAGTGGCTCTCAGGGCATAAGGCCAATGTATGGGTGCAAAGTGTTTCCTTTGTGTAGGGCAGTGAGGCTCTAAACTTCAAATGGGATGAGGTGGCCTCTAGGTTTGAATTGGGTTTGGATTTTTTCAGGGTGGCTCACGGTTTTAGATCCTCCATTGACTAGGTTGGCTTGCAAGGCTAGGGGAGGTAGCCAGGAGGTCAGGTGAGCCAGGGGAATCTGTCACAACAATTTATTTGGGCAGGTGTTTAGTTTTAGCAAAAATCCCTTTCCTTGGCTTAAGCAAATATGGAATCAAATCCCCTAATTTGGGGATCCCTTGACCCATGTCTCATTTGAGTGGTTCCATGGGGTTTGGCTTGGTCAATAAGGTCCAAAATTTTGTTGTGGTGGCCTTGTTATGTCCAATTTGACATGTCTTGGTCAATTTTGGTGCATGGGTCCAAGTGGGTGCAAATGACCAAGACTTGGGTTTGGGCAATGCTATCCATGTTAATTTGCCCAATTTATTGATTTATTTGATGTAGATGATTGTAAAATTTTTTGTAAAGAATTGAAGTAATTTTGAGTTCAATTGGAAGCTCATTTTGAAGGATTTGAGATTTTGGTCAATTTGGGCATTGTTGGACTAGATTTGGGCTTAGGATGAGCTAAACTTGGAATTTGGCTCAATTGAATGGTCCAAATGATCAAGGGAGATGTTATGAAGATTTTTGATGAAGGAATGGATTGGAAATTTTAGGGCTAAGGTAATCAATTTGGTGGAATTTTAAGACATGGCCAATTTAGGGCAAAATTGGGCCTTTTTATACTTAGATCAAAATTAAAGGAAATTGACGCTTCAAAAAGGCCAATTGATGGTGAAGTTTGATGTGTAGGGGTGTTATGAAGAGTTATTAACATAAATTGTAGCAAATTGAGTAGGCTATAGTTTTAATTTGGTGAGATTAGGTCATATGGCCAAAATTGGGGGTTTGAATTAGATCAAAATTGGGCTCAAATGATGGGCCAATTAAGCTTGTATTTGGTTTATATTGGTCATATGAAAGGTTAATTTGAGTTTAGAATTAAAATTGGTTTGGGGAAATTAATGACCAAATTGATGGACATTTGTGGTGAATTTAGGGAAATTGAGCCTTTAAAGGCAATTTGGGGGTTTTGGTCAAAATGGTCAACTTGGGTTATGTGGTAGTTGAGAAAAATAAAATTAGTAATATTTGGAAGGTATTGGAAATTTTTGGGAATTTTTGGAATTTTTGAAATATTGGGCTAAGGAGGGGCATTTTGGTAATTGAGGAATGTTTTGGTGACTTTGGGTAATTTGGATGTTTTCCAAAGGTTTGAAATGATTTTTGAACAAATTTTGGTATTTTGGGTAAATTTTGGAATTTTGGCCAAATTTAGGGTTTCAAGGGTTCTTAGGTAATTTGGGGGAGTTTAGGGGCAAAAAGGTCAAGTTGGGTATTTTTAATAGAATTGGGGTGCCAACCACCATAAATGAGCTATGGACCATTGGAAACCCCATTTGTGTCCTCTATATACTGTTCTTAGCTAAACGCTGGCTTAGGGTCAGTGGGTTTAGAGGACCATCTACATGAGTCTCCTAAATGATTAAGTTATCATGATCAAAGTCAAGAAATTTTTGGGTTTGTATTTGTGAGTGATTGTGAGTGAGGTGAGTACCTTAGCTCCAGAACAACATCCAGGCTCAATCATAAGGTCAAGCAGTCTTATGAGAACTTTCCTTGGGCTCCCCCATGATTATTCCACCTACTAAGTGCTAAAGGTTATGACCACTATGTGGAACTTCAAGTTGAGTAAAGAGGAGTTTGGAATTTCTAATGGTGAGGGTTCCTTTTCTAGTTTTTTAGGAATAGTCAAGAAGAAAGTTCTATGGCTAGACCCTAGGCTAATAATGAGGAAAAACTAGACCTCAACCAAAAGTGAGGTCAACAAGATCATAACTTCCTGTCCCTTAGTAGAAGCGGGAAGACAGACTTGGTAGGTGCTGAGGCGACAGTGTTCTTGACCTTCTTACAAGAAGGAAAATCTTGAAGGTAGCTCAAGTTAAACTCGGCAGACAGCTCCTAAACCTTTGGAGCGGCGACTTTCATTACAATGAACGGGACTTTCCCAAGAATGACCTCAAGATTTTTAAATCCAACTCAAAACTTAATGGTGAGAGCGACATTGCGGGTGTTGCAGCTCATCAATAGGTCACAAGAAAAAGTGAGCATTGGCACGCCATTGCAGCAGCTTCAAATAAGAAAGCTTTGGGGTTATCTATTTGGCTAATACCTCATAATCTTAGTGCGAGCACTAAAAATTAACAGAGGTCGATCTTTAGACCAGGTAAGTCTTTATTTAATTTGTAGAGATTTTAAAATTAAAAAAAAATAGTTTAAAAGTAGAAAGATTTAATTAATATATTGAAAATTAAAGATCATGAGTAGCACGACACAATTTGATTTAATTTGTAAATCAACAAATCAAACTCGAATGAGAGATGTGAAGTGATTAGAACGCAGTGCGAGACCAACTTTACAACGCGCAACGCCCAGGTGGAACTAGTCCACCAATACACCTATTGGGGGTCCTACCCCACACAAAAATTAAAAGTCCTAATGAACTCCTGAACCTTTCTGTCAAAAGGTGATTGAACATATGGTCCGGTTGAACAGACGGCCCTGAAGTCTGAAGGAGTTGACTGTACTCACCCAAAAATGAAATAGGTGAATTATGTCAACAAAAGAAGGGTAATATGGTCCATAAAAAACATGGACACATTACCGATGTATGAAGATAAGTTTCCCTGATTTAAATGGAGAGAGAAGCTAGTCTCCATTGTAGTCGCTAGAAGCTGTCAACACTATTTTGGGTTGTGGAGTTGCCCGTTAGAAGCTGTCGGCTCTCGGAATCGAAATCCCGTCGCTTGCTTTGGAAGGATGTTTTAATTTACAAAGATATATATATATATATATCATGTATCTATTCATAAGGATAAACACAAGAATTTAAGATGAGACTCGATCAAATAAACTAAAAAATATATGACATCCGTTTGGTCTGCGAAACCATTTTATTTGCCGAAAGTTCCCCTAGTTAACATGAAGAATTAAATAGGGTTTATATTAAGCTAGGTTCAGAAAAGCTTCCTATAAGGGCAAACCTCTATAGTTAATTACATTTTAAATCACCGAAGTCACCTAAGAAAACTCTCGATAAAAATCAGGGAATATTATCTTTAAGGAGGTCAAAAGGATAGGACTTTTCAACGAGATTGGACAAAGAGGTGTGAAAGGGGAATGACTTAAATTTGGAACATTTATTGTAAGATCTAAATGAGGAAGAACTAGGGGATGTCATAGATCTGAAGGAGACCTGGATCACTTCCCAAGCTATCTTATGGTTTGGCATCAATTTTGAGGAGAAATATTTAAGTGTTTCATCCTGTAAATTTTACTTGTTTAGGTCTTACATTTGTGTGAAATGATCACACAAATAGCATGAAAGATGTGAGGATTTAAGTCGTAACTTTAAGTTGTAACAGACAACAACCTCGGAATCCCAAGACAAGTTAGGGCTTATATTGTATAGCAAAGCTACAAAAAGGCCTAAAGATGAGTTGAGGATTTATGTTGCACTAGACAGACAATCTCGAAATCCTATGACTTGGTTGTTTAATTATAAGGAAGGAATGGTTTAGCTGATGAAGACATGTTTTTCTGTTGAAGATGGTCATGCTGCCCACAATATGCTGCCCACAATGTCATGCTGCCCACAATGCTAGGTCCAAGCTCCTCGTCATGACGAGTTTAACTATTCTAGTGTGTCAGGTTATGATGTCAAATCAAATGTCCCTATGGTTATAGTTCTTTAAATATTATGGGGCATATTAAAGTTGATTAGAGAGACACCAGTTATGATCCTACGTTTCTCTCATTCCGGTACCACTATTTTCTATTGGATTCACTTACTCCAAATGAAATTACTAAACTCAGCTTAATGAGTTCCATTCTTTCATTTAGACCGTGGACAGTTCCGTGGAAAGTTTCGTTAGCAATCGTAGGTTACCTCCTCTAAGGGATTCCCGATTATCTAATAGAGACGTCTTAATTTTAATAGAGACGTCTTAATTTAGTTGTAATTGTTGTTTTTTAATGTTTGAGATTAAATTTTGAGTTTTCATATACTTTGAATGTTGTGGCGGTAATTTTATCTTGGTTGACTTTAATTTTGGTTTTTGTTTTTGCAGCTATCCTAGTAGTTGGTTCTGGGTTTAGCGGCTATCCTAGCAGTTTTGGTTTTCATGTAGGGTGACATCATTGTTTAACATGCAAGTTTGTGTTCTTGTTCATTCATGTAGGTGAGTAAGTACAGTTACGTACTAGAAAGTAAAGTACGGGAAACTAGAAATGCAGGTAAAATAAATTACAATAAAAGCGCAACTCGATGGTCTTCCCGTCATCTTTAACTGAAACTGAAAATGCAAGCAAGAGTATTTATATATTAAAATCACTTTATATGAAGCAGCAAAATAAGGTTTTGGTGATCTACTAAATCCTAAATCATATCTTGGTGAGCCCTCATTAATTCGATTAAGGATGATTTCATTATGCAAAACATACTAAGTTTAGTAGTGCAAAACATACTAAGTTTAAAACATACTAAGTTTAGTAGACCTCCGAGGTATCCAAAAGGTTAAGAGAAAGAAACAGATCCATGCTTCCCTCTCATCGCCTGTTGAAAAACCTCAAGCTCATTTAAACTTATTATGTCACTTAATAATTCATCCTGTGAATACCTCCAATGCTCCGTGAACACTAACGTTTCAATTATACCTAAGAGTAAGGTGGTTATCATCTGTCATTTAATTTGAGAATTATGTTGGTGAAGACCCTTAAAGAGGCAAGTTACTGTTGTTGGAACACTTAGCCAAATTTTAGTCCTAATTGGATTTATAGTGTTTAAAATATATTTTAATTTTCAATGATGTTTACTTTTCTAATCCTCATTTAAATGAAACTTGATTTAGCCTAAGTCACTACTCAAGACCTTGGAGGATATATTAGGAATTTTTGAAAGAAATTGAATTTTAAGTGATAATAATTTATTATCAAAACATTTGAATGCCATTTAAACACCAAATAGAGGTATCAAATTAGTGAGTTATTAACATCCAAAATCATAACCATAATTGTTGACCTAACTTTTGGTTGAGGTCTAGTATTTCTCTTTAGTAGCCTAGGGTCTAGCCATAAGACTTTCCTATTGAATATTCTTAGAGAAATAGAAAAAGGCACCATCATCATTAGAAATTCTAAACTCTTCTTTACTCAACTTGAAGTTCCACATATTGGTCCTAACCTCTAGCACTTAGTAAGTGGGGTCATTATGGGGGAGCTCAAGGAGAGTTCCTCTAGGGCTATTTGACCTTAGGGTTGACCTTTGGTGGTTGTCTAGGCTAAGGCACTCACTTCACTCACAATCACTCACTACCCTTAACACAAAATTATTTCCTGACTTTTGTCCCTTGAGCCTTTAGGAAACTCTTGTAGATGGTTTCCTAAACCTACTAGCCCTAGGCTAGGGTTCAACTAAGACCAGTACATAGAGGACCCAAATGAGGTTTCCATTGTAAGTTTAAATCAAGACTGATTAGAGGTGAATTAGGAAAGCAAACATAGCTAAAATTTAACACCTTTTGAGACACCACAAGCCCAGTTAGGATTTGACTAAGTGTTCCAACAACACTAGCTTGTCCCCTCTAAGGGTCTTCACTCACATAATATTCAAAATTAAATTACAAATGATAATTGCCCTACACTTAGGGACAATTAAGACATCAATGTTCATTTAGCATTAGTGTGTTCATAGGGTGAATTATTAAGCAACACAATAAGTTTAAATGAGCTTTAGGCCTTTCACCAGGTAGTGAGAGGGAAGCATGGACCTGCTTCTTTCTCCTAACTTGTTGGATACCTTAAAGGTATACTAAACTTAACATGCTTTGCTTAACAAAATCATCCTTAATCAAACTAATAGGGACCCACCAAGATATGGCCTAGGGTTAGGTAGGTCACCAAAACTTTACTTTCAAAACTTTACTTTCATGCC
>NW_018242023.1:75525-76505 GCF_001263595.1 Phalaenopsis equestris
TCAGGTGGTGGAACTTCAGGTGGTGGAACGAGAAGACTTGCCAGGTATGCTTTTACAGTTTACAACACCGACTTTGTTGTACTTTCATTCTGTACTTTTGATGTTAATACAAACGTGCATGCTAAACAACAATGCCACCGTTCATGAAAACTAAAATTATAAGGATAGCCACAAAACCAAAATCCAAAACTAAAATTAAAATCAACCAAGATAAAAATCACCTCCACAACATTCAAATTATAAAATAACTCAAAATTTAATCACAAACATCACAAAAACCACAATTTCAACTAAATTAAGACATCTTTATAGGATGATTGAGAACCCCTCGGAGGAGGTAACCTACGGTTGCTAACGAGGCTTCCCACGGTCTAAATGAAATTATAGAACTCATTAAGTTGAGTTTAGTAAATTCATTTAGGCTAAGTGAATCCAATTGAAAATAGTGGTGCTGGAACGAGGGAACCGTGGGATCCTAATAGGTGTTGCTCTAATCAACTTTAACATCCCCCATGAAAATTTTAAGAACTACAACCATAGGGCCACCTAATTTGACATCATAACTTGACACCCTAGAAAACTCAAACTTGTCACGGCAAGGAGCTTGGAGCTATCATTGTGGGCAGTACGATCATCTTCAACAGCAAAACACATCTACATCTGCTAAACTAACTTCCTTCCTTAAAATTAAACAACCAAGCCATAGGATTACGAGGTTGTTTGCTTATGCAACATCAATACTCACCTCATCTTTAGGCCTTTGTACAACCATGTCGTACAATATAAGCCCTAACTCGTCTTAGGATTCTGAGGTTGTCGTTTGTCATGACCTAAATCCTCACATCTTCTAGGCTTGGCAGGATGAAACATTTAATTTTTCCTCCTCAAAACTGAAGCCAAACAATAGGATAGACTGGGAAGGCCCCGAGATTCTCCTCCGGATCTATGTCATCCCCTAGTTCTTCCTCCTTTGGATTCCA
>NW_018242023.1:76515-83932 GCF_001263595.1 Phalaenopsis equestris
CCTTTGGATTCCAAAAATAAAATGTTCCAAATTCGGACAATTCCACTTTTACATCTCTTTGTCTGATTTCATTGAAAAATCCTTTCCTTTAAATTCCTTAAAAATAATATTTCTTGATTTTTATCTAGAGTTTTCTTAGATGACTTCAGTCATTTAAGATGTAACTAACTATAGGGACTTGCCCTTATAGGAAGCTTTTCTCGAACCCAGCTTAAAATAAACCATATTTAATTTTTTATATTAGGGGAAATTGTCGGCAAATAAAACAGTTTCGCAGACCAAATAGATGTTATAAATTTCATAGTTTATTTGATCAAGCCTCACTCTCAAGTCTTGTGTTTATCCTTCGGGATAGATATAGGATTTGAGGTAAAGCGCTCTTTCATTTAAACTATGAAAATAATGGGGTCAGTTTGATTTTCAGATTTTTATAAACTTAAATCTATATGTAAATTAAATGTCCTTCCGAAGCGGGTGACGGGATTTTGATTCCGGTGATCGACAGCTTCTTACGGGCAACTCCCCGAACCAAAATAGTGCCGAAATACCCCTAAGTCTAGGATCATTTAATTTAATAGTCTTCTAAATTTTAATAATTTAGGAAATTGCAAATTTATCCTTTAATTAAGAAAAATGAGATTGGTTTCTACCCCTTATGTTTCAATCATCTGAAGATGTTAATTGAGATCAAACTTTGTCCATCTTACCCTCATGAATTAAGCCTAAATGTTAATTAGGGCTAGATTTTAAAAATTGCACTTTTACCCCTAAGGCTCTATCACTTCATAATTCATCAAATTTAATTCAAATGACTTTGGGATTTTTATCCTACCACACTCATGAGTTAATTAAGACATCAGAGGTGAAAATGTGTTTTTTTAAAATTTAATTTAATTTACATGATTATTTACATGCAAAAATATGATTTTTCAAAGAAAAAAAGAATAACTTAATCAAGGCAAAACCTAATCACTTGAAATTTTTACTAGAGATAGCCCTAAGTGGGAGAACCACTTGAATCAAATTTCATGATTTTTTGAGTTTTATTTGAATAATTAGAATTATTTTAAATTCTAGAGTATTAATTAATTATAAAATATTTCAAATATAGAAAATTATGTTTTTTTCATTTTTATTAAATCTCTCTAAGGTTAAAAAACCAAAAAAGTAACAAATTTTACATTTTAATGATTTTTCTTTGAATTATTAGAATTATTTTAGTTGAATTATTCGAATTATTTTAGCGAGAATTAAGGAAAATCCATTTTTAGCCTTTAAAAATTATTTTTGAGCAATATCTTCACTTAGAAAATTAGAAAAAATATTCCAATTGCTCTTAAGGACTTAAGAAACAAGTTAGAATATTTTCATGAATTTTATTAATGTTGTGATTTTTATTAATTTTTCATTATTTAAATATTTAAAATATGCTTAAAAATGAAAATTTTTTAGTTTAATTATAATTTTATTTTTATAAAATTTCTCTGATCACAAAGAACTCCCAAAAACTGATTTATAAATTCTTGAGTTATATTTTAATTGTTATGATTATTTTAAGTGTTAAAAGAGGCCTTTAACTTAGAAAACTAAATTAGGTTATCAAATGAACTCCAAATGTTTTAAAATTTTTATTGGGAGACCTCTGAACTTTAAATTATAGTGAAGAATTAAAATCAAGTTATTTAGATGTTTTTTTTTCCAAATTAATTTCCTTTGTGTTTTAGGGTTTTGTAAAAATCAGGTGTGTTCTTAATGACTTAGCTCATGACAAATTTTTTCTAAGGTTCTCTAGTCACAATGAACCTAGCAAAATTTTCTTGGATTTTTCTAAGCAATATGCTAATTATTATGATTAATTTATGCAAATAATAGACATAAAATTGAAAATTATATATCTCCTCATAGGGGGCTCCTCTAACTTTGAAAAAATCAGGGAAGATCCCCCAACACAGAGGCTACAAATGACCCAAATAGCATGCCATAGTGAAATATTTGAATGCATGGAGATCAAAAGATTTAAAACCATATTTAATTAATTAAAAATCATGCATGCATCAAATAAATTTCAAACTATTTCCACATTGTTCTCCCTTATTCACTGAGCACTAGGATATTTTTCTTTTATTTTTATGATTTTTCTATTAAAAGTTATGTATTTTTCAAGTTTAGGGAATTAAAAAAATCCTAAAATATCCTATTTTTCTACTTAACCATGTCAAGCTCAGCGGTGTCAAATGAGCCATGTGTCAAACTCTAATTCGGCGTGTTTCACCTAGCTGTTGGTGCATTCACGGACCAAGCATCACCCGACTCCATCTGATCCGTTCATCTATGAACCGCGCGATCTAATGGATAGGGGTCTTCGTCCCCGTTTGGTGTGCACCAAGAACCATCCACCTTTTAACCCTAATTTCTCAGCCTATACCCAACCAAAATGAGTGCGGGTTGTTCTAGAGGTGCATCTAGCCTAGGAACACATTTATACAGCTAACATGCTATGAAATCAAGTAAATAAGCATGAAGAATTGATTTAAGCTCGGGAGAGGGGGGAGATTTAATACCTTACTCCAAGAGGTGAGGCCTCAATTGGATTGCTTCTAAACCTTTATGTGGACTCTGTGAAGCTCCTCCAAGGACCAATTTAATCTCTCCTTGGGTCCAAGTATGAAAGTGATCAAACCTGATTTGGGTGTTGATCGAAGTCAGGGTTAGGGTGGTCTGGTGATGAGGCTTTGATGGGGGAACTTCCTCTCTTAGCGTAGAGATGGTGTGGGTGAGTTTAATTTGATTTTGGCAGAGTTTTAAAGAGTGTTCTGTTTTTGCCCAAATTTTTAAGTTCAAAATTAGGGTTGCATAGGGGGAATTAGGGCAAGATTCTCTATGGCAGTGGAGCTGAGCTTCTCTAAGCTACGGGGGGAGTCTAGAATCAATTAGACAGAGTTTTGTTAAGGTTGTATTCGGCCACCTCTCTAGCTATTGGGGATGGCTGCTTGGATAGAGGAGCCATGGGGCTTCAATTGAGCTAGCCGGTGGGTTAGCCCAACTGCTTAGGGAGAGGGAAGAAGGCCTCAAGCCTCCAATTGGATTATGACAGCTTGGATGGGCTTAATTGGGTGTTTGACCATTTTTGGCCTTCTTAGGTTGGTGTTTTCTGGTGACCTAGGTGGTGGCTGGCAAAGGTTCAGTCACTTCTTGGCTCAAGGAGGTCAGGGGGTGTTTAATTATGATTTACCCCCATAAGCAAGCAATGATGGAAGAGATTTTGTGGTTAAGACCTAAAAATGAAAATGAATCCCTTAATTAAGGGACCCATTCGTTCATAGCCTGCTTGGGTGGGACAAAGGTTGGGCTTGGGTTAGGCTAGACATAACTTTGAGCCCAATTGATTGATCAAAATTGTGTAGATGATTGTTATGAAGATTTTTGGTGAAAGATTGAAATGATTTTGAGTTCAATTGGAAGCTCAATTTGAAGGATTTGGGATCTTGGTCAATTTGGGCATGTTGGGATAGACTTGGGTCTAGATTGGGCTGAGGTTGGATGAGGTTCAAATTGATTATTAAAAATAGCCTATAAGAATGCCATGAAGAGTTTTCAACATAAATTGGGTGCCAATTTTGGTATTAAGGCATTCAATTTGGTGGATTTTTGGGACATTCAATTTGGGGCAAATTTGGTGATTTTTGGATTTAGGTTGAAATTAAATGAAATTAAAGCTTCACCAAGGCCAACTGAAGGTCACTTTTTATATGTAGGAGTGTTATAAAAGATTTAAGATCCAAAATAGGGTAAATTAAGTAGGCTATGGTCAATTTGGTGGGATTAAGCATAGGCCCAAAATTGGGGGTTTGACTTAGATGAAAATTGGGCTCAAAGCATGGGACAATTAAGCTTAGATTTGGTTTAGGTTGGTCATATGAAAGGTTAATTTGAATTTTAGAATTGAAATTGAGGGAAATTTGGGCCAAATTGATGGACATTTGAGTTGAATTTGAGAAAGTTGGGCCTGTAAAAGCAATTTGGGGGTTTTGGTCAAAAAGGTCAAATTGGTCAAATTAGTAAAATTGGAGGGTTTGAATTGGTTTTAGAAACATTAGAAGTGATTTTGGAGGTTTTGGAAAAGTTTGGGGTGCCAAGGGTATTTTTGTAATTTTGGCAATTTTGGGGGTATTTTGGTAAATTTGTCTTTTTTTGTGTAGTTTTAAGTAATTTGGTATTTTGAAATGTTTTGAAATGACTTTTGAACAAATTTGAGTATTTTGGGTGAATTTTGGAATTTTGCCAAATTTAGGGTTTCAAGGGCATTTAGGTAATTTGGGTGGATTTGGGGGCAAAAGGCCAAGTTGGATATTTTGGTAGAATTGGGGTACCAGCCACCATATATGAGCTATGGACCAATGGAATCCCCCTTTGGGTCCTCTATGTACTAGTCTTAGCCAGACCCTAGCCTAGGTCCAGTGGGTTTAGAGGACCATCTACATGAGTTTCCTAAAAGATCAAGGGAATATCAAGGGATCAAAGTAAGGAAATTTTGCGTTTAGGGTTGCGAGTGATAATGGGTGAGAGCGAGTTTATGCGAGTGAACTAGCTCCAGACCAACACCAAAGGTCAACCCTAGGGTCAGGCAGTCCTAGGGGAACTCTCCTTGAGCTCCCTCATAGTGACCCCTGCTATTAAGTGCTAGTGGTTAGGACCAATATGTGGAACTTCAAGTTGAGCAAAGAAAAGGGTAGATTTCTATTGGCGAGGGTTCCTTTTCTAGTTTTCTAGAAATAGTCAACAGGAAAAACCTCAACCAAAAGTGAGGTCAACACTAACATAGATATTGCATCAGAATCATGAATACTAGCTACTTTTTGGATTTACCCTTTCAAAGGGCCATTGAAAATTATTAGTAGCCATCTCTTCAATTAAAGAAGATGCTTAATCAAATGGTTTTGACTTTAATGATCCACCAACAACAACGTCAATTATCGATCTAAGAAATCGAACCAATCCATTATAAAAGTTTGATCTATTAACCAATCTAGCAATGAATGGAGTGGACACTTTCTAAGGAGATCTTTAAATGTTTCCTAGGCTTCACAAATTGATTCCCCTTCAAACTTACAAAAAAATGTAATATCATTTCTAAGCTTAGAAATTTTTGAGGTTGGAAAATATTTAGATAAAAATTTTTGTGATAAGTCTGTTCAAGTTCTGATAGATCCAAGTGTTAACAAGTTTAACCACATTTTAGCTTTATCCCATAGCAAAAAAGAAAAAAGTCTAAGTCTGACAACATCATTTGACACTCCATCATTATTAAAATTAGCACATAATTTTAAAAAACTAGCAAGGTGCAAGTTAGGATATTTAGTTGGTGTTCCCCCAAATTTGATTGTTTTGTACCAATTTGATAATAGAAGGTTTAAGCTCAAATGAATTGACCGCTACCATAAAGTTTTGTATACTCAAATAGATTTCATCTACTGTAGGATTAATATAATCTCTTAAAGGTATCTGATGATGTTCATTTTCATTTCAAGCACTACTTGAGTTGCAAGCCATTTTGCTAAAATGATCTATCTCTTTTTGTTGTTTTCAAATTTTTCTAATAGTTCTTTCTAACTTCGAATCGTAAGGTACTAAATATTCAGATCTTATACTATGCATAAAAAAATAGAAAAAGTATTTTAAAATAAGCAAACAAACTAAAATATGAAAATATTCAAACTAAACTACAAACACTTTTTTTCTTGTTTAAAAATAAAAATAATTTAAATTATAAAATAATTTACTCATACTTTTTGTTACTTCCCGACAACGACGCCAAAAACTTGATGTGGATGGATTTAGTGTGTTAATTTTTCAAATATTTTTTAATATTACAAAATACACACGACAGATACAATAGTAAACATGCAATTTAATACCAACAAAAATAACTTTAGTGAAAATAGTTATTCCTTAAAAAACTTTAAACTGTCAAATCTCCTAAAAATAATGCAAGTGTACGTATCGCTCAGTAATAAAGGGCTATAATGGAGTCCTAGATATCGATCCCACAGGGAAGTTGGAAATGCTTATAAGGAAATTCTTAAGATTATAATGTAAACTAAAATTTTAAACTACAAAACTGAAGTACAAAATTCGAATCTAAAGTAAATGAGTGAATGCTAAATAAAATGCAGTTAAAAGACTAAGTTCATTAAACTAATTGTTAAAATTTTATAAGTAAAATTCACAAAAACTAAATAAAGTTTTTGTGGTGAAGAGTTCAAATTTCAGAAAGCATCCTTCCCCTTTACAATGAGTAAATGAACCTTTACAATGAGTATATTTTTTGTGAAGAAATTAAAATCATTAAAAAATATTTTTATATATAAATTGTTTTGTGCTAAATAGGAGCAATCCTATTATTAGCCCTCTTCCAAGTGCACAAAGAATAATGAGCCCTCTTCCAAGTGCATAAAGAATAATGACTAATCCAGAGTTTGGTCCCTAATTCTGTGGTTAAGCTGGGAGGATACCAGGTGTAACTCCAGAGCTCCTACTACTCCCGCACCTTAGGGCTAACAATCTCACACTAGTTTCCATCAACTGAACCAATTTGGAGATTTTAATCTATCATTTTAAAAGCTCTAATTCTACATCCAACAATATTTCTCTATTTATTTACACTCAACCCCTTAGATGACATCCTCTCCCATGGAATCAAATGTGATTCTCCCCATGTTGTAGAAATCATAAACCTTTCAGAACATATATTTCTCAACACATTTTAACATTTCAATTGACTAGATCAAAAAGTAAACGACGATCAGAGTTTAAATCATCACAAATTATTGACATTTAAAACCGTATAAACAAAATCATTTCTTCACAAAACCATATCTCAAAGTAGAGAGAAGGATAAGGAAGACAACTTAGAATTCATGGAAGGATAAGACAAAACACAGATTTCATATATTAAAATAAGTTTACAAAATAAAAAAATAAATGCTCACAACTTATCTAGAAATCCTTCCCAAGCAAATCCCTATAAGTTTTCTTTAAGCACTTTCCCTCTGAACAAGCACTCTCAATTCTCTCTTAGAAGTGTAATAACAAAGAAATCTCTCACCTTCCCTCTCCTCTTACAATCCTTGAAGAAAATCTCCAAGCCCTTGACTTTCCCTATCTCTTTATCTCATGTCAATTTCTCTCTTCAGCCCCGCTTTTATGCTCCACTTCAAGCCCTAAAATTCCCTCTTCTTTATTAGAGGTTTCCTCCCTCTAAAAAGAGTTCAAAATTCCCTCCAAAATTCTTTCCAAAAGTCAACCATTTTGAATTCAAAAGACATGTATATTGATGCAAGAGACATATCCCTTCACAAAAGAACCTTCCAAGGTGTCTAGATGCATTAAATCACTCCATGGGGCATTTAGAACAAGT
>NW_018242023.1:83965-95438 GCF_001263595.1 Phalaenopsis equestris
GTGCCGCGCCCCGCCTTAATCTGAAAAAAGTCATCTCTAGAGCTTCATTCATTGGTTCTGGCGCTTCAGGCATCAACTTGCTTAAGACCGCATTCTTCAGAGTTTTGGTGCTTCAGATGCTAAATCTGGCACTTCTGGTGCCAGCTCTCTGTAAAATGTTACTTCAGACACCAGCTCTCTATAGTGGCACTTTAGGTGCTAGTTTTGGCGCTTTTGGTGCCAGAATCCTAAAATTCACTGTTTTGGCTCTAAATTTCGTCCTTTTTACTACTTTTTCTCCAAATGCCTAAAATTGATATACCTGTAACAAAAACATCAAAATACCCTTCTTTAAAGTGCAATATCACATAAATAAACATAAAATGTATACTTAAAACAACATATTATTTTTGTATATCAGAGATATACAATTCAAAGATTAGAATCATTTGCTGAAGCCAGGAGTGGTGGAAGTGATAAACCCTCAACATCTGCTGCAAGGCCATCTGCTCTCAAATCTACTTCACTTGAGAACATCATGGAGTAGCTTATGATACAACAAATGGATATGATGAATTTGAAAAAATAGGATTGGAGGAATTGAAGAAAAAAAAGCATATAGTGATGAATATAAGCAGATGAGAGTTCAACATGATATAGAATATTAGGAGGCCATGACTAGATATCTAAGGGGTGAATATACTGTGGAATTTCCAACTTGACTCAATTTTTCATCTTATGTATCAGATCACGATGAAGAAGAAGAAGAAGAAGAAGATGATGATGATGATGATTATTATGATACGAGGAAGATGATGAAAATTGATTTATTATTATTATTTGAGGAGTTTTTTTTATTTGTTAATTTGAATGTTTGTTATTTGTTTTCTTTAAAACTGTTGTAGTAGGAACTTTTATTTTAAATGTTGTACTATGGACTGTAATAAAAATTTTAGTTTTTTATTTCTCTGCATTTTTAGTTTTTTTTAGTTTCTATATATGTTTTTGATTCTTAGCAAATCCTTTGAAATATTTTGTCTTTCATTTAATTCCTTAAAGCTTGTATTTTCTTAAGTTAGCACCTGCAGTATACTAGAGCCCAGTTTCATATTTAGAAATCCTCTACAGGTTAGTTTTTTATTTTTAGGCATTTACTTTTTTCTTTCACCTATAAAAATTTTTGTACTGAACATTTTTAATTACTTAAAAACTTAAGTTTGGGGGAAAAATTCCTTAAAAAAAAAGAAGTGAACTAAATTTTATTTGTCCTCAATTAATTATATTTTTTAAAAAATTAAGTGAACATGACCTTGGATATTAGGGTTTAACTTTAAATGAGTATTTTTGCTTTTGTAAATCTTATGATAAATTTTGGTAAAAGTTTTTATTAATGAAGGTCAATTATAAAATTGAAGATATTTGGCATGAAAGGATAAAACTATGTTTTTCTATTTAAAGTAAAGGAAATTGTATTTTTGAAGTATTAAGAATCTTAGAGTTTCATGTAAGGAGAAAAGAATGAAACTTTATGAAAAATCATAACTTTATGAAAAATCATCAAAATTATGAAAAATCATCAAAACTAATTGAATTTATAAAGTGAAGAAAGGTAAAAACTTTTAACTTTCACAAGAGGATAGTGAAGTTCAAAATTATTAAAAGCAATCCTGATAATATAATCCTCACTTGAAAAATAAAATAAAAGAAATGATTGAAAAGATCCTGAATAAGAAAAGGAAAAAAAGTGAAAAAAATGGGATGTGAGGAGAAGCTTGAGGAGATGCCTAATAAAAAAATTGCATCACTTGAATCAGCTTGAGGAAAAGGCCTTATTACTTTTTCTGAGCTTGTATTTGAGTATTAGCACCCTTACTAGTAAAGTTTTCATGAAGTTCTTTTTCATATGGATATTATAAGTTTCCTTGGTATAACAAATTACAATTCTTGTTTAAATGAATAGAGATTCAGAAATCTTAGAATTGATTACTAAGTATTCTTACACTTATAGTTTTAATCTAAGTTATTAAAATTTTTTCTTAAATTATACTATTTTAATTTTTAAACTAAAGTATAAAAGTTTATAAGTTAATCTCCATCCTATGTCATATTTTTTATATAGTAAAAGTGCCACTAGAGGACAATTAACATTTAAGTTTGGGGAGTTTTGATACACCAAAATAATGTGTTATTTTAAGTACACATTTTATGATTATTATTGATGTGATTACACTTTAAAGAAAGCTATTTTCATGTTTTTGTTGTAGGTATATTAATTTTAGGTATTTAGAGAAAAAGCACAAAAAATGATGAAATTTGGAACCAAAATAGCAAATTTTGTGATTCTGGCACCTGAAGCGCCAGATTGGTAGCTGAAGAGCCAAATTGGCACTTGAAGCACCACTTTAGAGAGAGATGGCACCTAAAGCGCCAGATTGGCGCCTGAAGCATCATTATACTAAGAACTGGTACCTGAAGCCCCAAATTGGCGCTTGAAGCACCATTATACAGAGACTTGGTGCCTGAAGTGCCAGAATCGGTGCTTGAAGTGCCAAAGCCCAAAAACAGTGCTAGCTTAAGTAACTTGGTACATGAAGTGTTAGATTGGCACCAAAAGTGCCCAATTGGCATTTGAAGCAACAGATTGGCACTTGAAGCACCATAGATGCCACTTGATGAATTAAGGTGGTTTAGGAAAAAATTTGCATGAATTTTGAAGGGTTCAATTATTCCAAACATCCCATAGAGTGATTCAATATATCTAGACACTTTGGAGGGTTCTCTAATGAAGGGACATGCCTCTTGAATCAATGGACATGCCTTTTAGAATTCAAAAGGGTTGACTTTTGGATAGAACTTTAGAGGGAATACTGAATTCTTTTTGGAGGGATGCAACCTCTAATAAAAGAGAAGGAAGTCTAAGGAATAAGAGAGGTTTAGTGGTGGCGTGAGAGAGAGAGAGAGAGAGGCAAGTAAGAGAGAGAGGGAAGGACTTGTAGATTTTCTTCTAAGGTCCTAAGAGGAGATGGAAAGTGAGAGATTTCTTCCTCATTACACTCCAAGAGAGAATTGAGAGTGCTTCTAAAGAGGGAAAATGCTTAAAGAGAACTTTTAGGGATTTGCTTGGGAAGGATTGTGAGATAAGTTGTGTTTTTTTTATTTCTTTATTTTGTCAACTTATTTTTTTATATGAAATCCGTGCTTTGTCGTATTTTTCTCATAAATTCTTAGTAGTCTTCTTTATCCTTCTCCCTACTCTGAGATATGGTTTTGTGAAGAATTAGTTTTATTTAATATAGTTTTAAATGTCAAACATTTACGGTGATTTGAACTCTGATCTTTATTTACTTTTCAATCTAGCTAATCGAAATGTTAAAATGTGTTGAGAAACATATGATCTGAAACAACTATGATTTCTACAAATTGGTGAGAGTCACATTCAATTTCATGGGTGAGGATGTTATCCATGAGGTTGAGTGCAAATAAATATAGAAACATACTTTGTTGGATGCAAATTGGAGTTTTTAAGGTGACAAATTAAAATCCCCGATTTGGACCAGTTGAATGGAAACTAATACAAGATTGTTAGCCCTTAGAGGAGGGCAAAGGAGAAGTGAGAACTCAAGATTGAGAACCGACATCCTCCCAACCTAACCACAAAATTAGGGACCTAACTCTGGATTAGTCAATGTTCTTTATGCACTTGAAAGAGGGTAAAGAATAGAATTGCTCCTATTTGGCACAATATTAGAAACTTTGATAAGTTTATAGAATTTCACTTTTAAAGTTTAGCAATTAATTTAGTTAACTTAGTTCTTTTAACTTCATTTTTTTTAGCGTACACTAAATTACTTTAGATTTGAATTTTGTACTTACATTTTGAAGTTTGAATTTTGTTTTACATTATAGTCATAAAAATTTATTCATAAGCTTTTCCAAGTTCCCTATGGGATCAATATCCATGACTCCATTAAAGTCATTTATTACTTGAGTAATTTGTATACTTGCGTTACTATCACGGGTTTGGCAGTTTAAAGATTTTAAAAGATAAAATTATTTTTATTAAAGTTAATTCTATTTAGATTTGAATTGTATATTTATTATTAGCACTGACGGGGTGTGTGCTTTGTAATATTGAAAAATATTTACAAAAACATTACACAACAAATCCATGCATGAACACCCGTCTGCTTGAGAGTCGTTACACCTACTACTATCAGATTCACTGTTATTGTGCCTACCACACCGTCTATCAAAGGAAAAGAAGTTTTGATTGAAGAGGATTCAGTCGATGCATTCACTACCTTACCGTCAGCATTTGAAGTTGGTTCCAGTTCAAGGGTTAATCTGCTAACCAAGTTGCAAAGAAGAAACCAAAACATGAAGATTCAGAGGGCTGTCAGGGCTCAAGCTACAAAGATAGCCCCTGCTGATGAGATTCCTCACCATGAGAAACTGTGATTGTCTAAGGTTACCCCTCTGCTACAAAGAAGTAGGTTTCATCCTTTGATGGATACCACTGGGGATGAGAGCATCTATAGGATTGTTGCCACTCTGCCGTCACCACAAGATCATGGTAAGAAGAGGAAGAGGCCCACTCCTATCACCAAAGTCCGTACAGTGTTTGAAAGACTAGCTGCCAATGAGGGGTGTACTATTGTTGAGTTAGTCAAGTGAGTGGGATGTGAAGTTTCATCCTGGATGAAGCAAGAAATCTTGAAGGATATTAGATCTATCCACCAGTTCCAGAAAATAGTTAAAGTGCCTCCAGACCATGTTCTAGTAAGATTTCGGCTTGAAAGCCATGTTGACAGTATTGCCACTATCACAAATTCTACCATTGTTGCTCCGAAGCCAGTGGGACATCGACAAGTTAAGTCACGTCTAAGTCTAAGAATACAACCCACCGATGTTCATGAAGACTTCCTGATGTAGGAAAAAGGGAAAAGAATCATTATTAGTGTACTTGGTATGTGCCGCAGGAAGCATACCTCTTTCGACACACCGATGCCTTTGCCGAGACACTCCGTCTCAAGGCATCAACAACAAAGAAGAAGGTTCTGGTACCTAAGGTTAGCACACCAGCACTTTTTAAAGAGCCCGTGGGCAGATTTGTGGAATGAAGCATGGGTTTGATGTGTTAGATGTTGTTGCCACCATTACTAACGAGTTTTTTGTACAACAGGATGATGTCCTAGAGAGCCCTCCATATCTTAAGATGATTCAGGAGAAAATAATCAAAGAAAATGTAGAGAATCTCAGAGCTGGGATTTCAGAGTTGGCTAGAGAGAAAGGAGTGGTGTTGATGATAATGAAGATTTTGATTTCACAAATTATCTCGATGTGGAGTTTAAGGAAATTAATGTCATTGAACTAGGGCCGCTACTTCTGCGCATGATGCTCCACTTTTTGGTGAGGAGAAAGATGCAGATGAATTGTGAAGGGCCTTTCAACTAAGAGATGAATGATGCGCCCCTGGTGTGTGATTTTTCTACGTGTTTATGTCAATTTAAATCCCCGATAACAGTGTCAAAAGCATCACCCGTCCCAAACTTACGTTGTAATTTAGCTTCCAAAAATATGACCAAAATGTTGACCCAATTTATATTAAGTATTTAATGTGCAAAATCAAAATATAATGTAAAATAAATAAAATAGTTCACACACTAGAGGTTTTATGCAAGTGCATGCATCACTTCAAGTAAATAAGACTTTCTTTAAAAACCCCAGCATCGATCCCACAGAGAAGCGCATTAAGAAATTCCTTAGGCTAATTCTAGTTTACTACTATCAAGTCTTAGTTTGAAAGATGAAAATTCTTATGATAATAACTTAAATCATAATATTCAAACTATAAAAATTAAAGTAAGAAAGACAAATTAAAATGAGTTTAATGAATGATAATAGAAATATAACTAAAAGAACTAAGTTTACTAAACTAATTTCTAAACTTTAAAGTTAAATTTACTAAGACTAAACAAAGTTTAATGATGAAGAGTTCAAATGTAAGAAAACATCCTTCCCCTTTACAATGAGTACATGGTTAGTGGAGTAATTAAAATAATTTAAAATTATATATAAATTGTATTGTGCCAAATAGAAACAATATTGTTCTTTACCCTCGGTCGGGTGAATAAAGAACGTGGACTAATCCAGAGTTTGGTCCCTAATTCGGTGGTTAGGTTGGGAGGATATCGTCTCTCACTCTAGAGCTCCCACTTATCCCTCCCTGAGGGCTAAGGATCTCAAATTAGTTTCTAAGAAACTAGACCAAATTGGGGATTTTAATCTATCACCTTAAAATCTCTAATTCTGCGCCGAACAAACTATATTTCCCTATTTATT
This sequence comes from Phalaenopsis equestris, assembly GCF_001263595.1. Taxonomy (NCBI): domain Eukaryota; kingdom Viridiplantae; phylum Streptophyta; class Magnoliopsida; order Asparagales; family Orchidaceae; genus Phalaenopsis; species Phalaenopsis equestris. The sequence continues at coordinate 90,287 of NW_018242023.1, forward strand.
TGTGCTCAACCCCATAGAATACATTCTCACCCATGAAAATGAATGTGACTCTTACCTTGTTGTAGAAAGTATAACCCTCGGATCTTATGTTTCTCAACAAATTTTAACCTTTCAATTGGCTAGATCAAAAAGTAAATGAAGATTAGAGTTTGCATCGTCACAAATTATTAACATTTAAAACCATATAAAAAAAATCAATTCGTCATAAAACTAAATCTTGGTAAAATCAATTCTTCATAAAACTAAATCTTGTTGTAGGGAGAATGATAAATAAGACTACTTAGAATTCATGAAAAGGATACGACATAACTCAGATTTCATATATAAAAATAAGTTTACAAAATTACGAAATAAAAACACAACTTATCTTACACTCCTTCCCAAGATAATCCCTAGAAATTCCCTTTAAGCACTTTCTCTCTTTACAGTCACACTCAATTCTTTCCTAGAAATGTAATGAAGAAGAAATCTCTTACCTTCCCTCTCCTTTTGTAAACCTAGAAGAAAATTATATCTTCTCCAAAGCCTTCCTCTCACTCTTACGCCACACTCATGCCCTAGGCTCCTCTCCTTTTTAATTAGGGGCTGCCTTCTTTCAAAAAGAATTCAAAATTCCCTCCTAAATTCTCTCTAATGCCACATATTTTGAATCCTAAAAGACATGTCCATTCATTTAAGAGACATATCCCTTCAATAAATATCCAAAGTGTCAAGATATGTCGAATCACTCCATGGGGCATTCAAAACATGTAGAGCCTTCAAAATCTGCTAAAAATTAATCCCAAAATGCCTTAATCCATCAAGTATCATCTTTCGCGCTTCTGGCGCCAATTCTAGCACATAAGGCGCTAACTTACATAAGTTTACGTTCTTCTGGGCTATGGGGCTTTGGTGCCAAATCTGGTGCCTCAGGCACCGCTTCTCTATATAATAGCACTTTTAGCACTAGTTTTGACACCTCTAGGGCCAACTCTCTGTAACTTAGCGCCTCTGACGCTAGTTTTGGTGCCTCAGGCACCATAATCACAAAGTTCTCTATTTTGGTTCAAAATTTCTTCCTTTTTGCTAATTTTGCTCCAAATACCTAAATTTTTTATACATGCAACAAAAAACATGAAAATACCCTTTTTTAAATTGCATTATAACAAAAAGTAAGCATAAAATGTATACTTAAAATAACACATTATTTTAGTGTATCAAAATCTCCGAAACATAAATGTTACTTGTCCTAAAGTGACTCTTTTACTACATAAAAATATGACTTATGATATAACTTAAGATAGAGAATAAATTTAAAACTTCTATACTTTAGCTTAATAAATAAAATAGTGTAATTAAGAAAACTTTTAATAACTTAGCTTAAAACTAAAAGTATAAGAATACTTAGTAATCAAATCTAAGATTTTTGAATCTCCATTCATTTCAAGATGAACTGTAATTTGTTATATCAAAGATACTTATAATATCCATATTAAAAAGAATTTTATGAAAACTTTACTATTCTAATACTCAAATATAAGTTTAGAAAATGTAATAAAGCCTTTTCCTTAAGTTGATTCAAGTGAAGCAATATTTTGATTAGGCATATTCTCAAGCTTTTACTCACATTCTTTTTTTTTCTTTTCTTTTCTTCTATCTTTTTTATATTATTCAAAATCTTTTCAATCCTTTCTTTCCTTTTTTTTTCCAAGTGAGGATTACTATATCTGGATAGCCTTTAATAATTTTGAACTTCACTATCCTCTTCTTAAAGTTAAAACTTTTTACCTTTCTTCACTTTATAAATTCATATTAGTTTTGATGATTTTTCATAAATTCTCATTCTTTTCTTCTTACAAAAACTCTAAGATTCCTAATACTTCAAAAAAACAATTTTCTTTACTTTAAATAGAAAAAAATAGTCTTCTCCTTTCATACCAAATTTCCTTAACCTTAGAATTGACCTTCGTTATTAAAAACTTTTACCTAAATTTACCATAATATTTACAAACATAAATTTGGTCATTTAAAGTTAAACTCTTATATCCAAGGTCATGTTAAATTAATTTTAAAAATATATTTAATTGAGGACAAATAAAATTTAGTTTACTTCTTTATAAAAAAAAATTTCTTTCCCCCAAACTTGAATTTTTAATTATTTTACACTTAATTTCATAAAATGTAGCAGGGAGAAAAAGTAAATGTTGAATCTACTAACTACTACAACATCTTCTCCCCCAAACGAGAAAGTAAATCTAGCCTAAACATGCTCGCAATAAATTTAAATTAAAAGGAAGTATATAAACTTTAAAATTTATTTTTCTTCATACCCCCAAGCTTGACTTTAAGCACGTATAACATTCAATACACAAAATATAAGGAGAAAAAAAAACATTTCAAAAATTCTATCTATCAGAAACATCTACAAGTATTCACCAGGAGAAAATAATATGCAATAGAAAGTAAGTCTAAACTAAAACATGCTCAAAAAAATGGGAAGAAAGGTCTAAAAAGCAGAACATGTATCAGTATAGGAATATATATATTTATGTGTTCTCCAAATCTTTATATTTTTGTAACTCAAAAACAAACACACATGATAAATGAGGTCAATTCTTCCCTTAACTCATTGCATCTCACTAACTTCCAATTTCCAGCAGAATCACTACAAATATATTGGGTAATTATAAATGATTTTATAGATTTTAATCCCAAAGATAAGATTATCCCTGATATATTGGTTTACGTTCACCAACCTCAGGCATCACCTTATCCCAATAATTAAGCACCTATAGCAGTAATAAGGAAAGTGTAAATTCATCCGCATGTTACTCATTAAATAGGTTAGCTACTCTTATCAAATGAAAACAAAGTCAGAGAAAGAAGTGAAAAAATTGAGATGGAATTGTCATTGTTAAAATTAATGATGTCCCTTATAAAACTTAAGTTAGGACGAGACCCGAGTTGTAGTGGACTCTTCAATCCAACTACTATAAGAGAATATATGTGTATAGCCATAATAAGAAGTTAAAGAATCACCTCCCTCATAATACACTAAGATTTGATAAAACCACTAACAATCTAAACATCTACCAATCATAAATCAAATTGATCAAGCCACACTAAAGATAACACAATACAACACTAACAATCATAACTCTCAAGCACACCATATCAAACCACATTGATAACTATGGGTTGCCTTCCATAAAGAGCTTTGTTTAACTTCACTAGCCCAACAAATGATTCCACTCAGATCAAAATTCCATTTAAGTAATCCTTGAACAATCACCCAATATTTTCCACATTCAGGGATTCTTACAAAGTCCTCGAATTTAAATTTTTCTTTCAGCTCTTCCTTTTCAGATTGATTCATATCCTTGTTCCTCATATTTCTTTACAGATCCAATATTTGTCTAGTGATTTTCTAATCTTTCATATTAATATCATCCATAAATTTTATAAGAAATGGTTCTTTATAAGACACGTCATGATCTCTCAGATTTTGGATCAGATTCTCTCTAGATAATTCAAATTATGGATCAAATTCTGCTAGGTTACTCTTTTGTTTGTGGTTTTCTTTCAATTCTTCCCTTTGATACAAAGTAAATGGTAGAGCTAGTCTTTCTTTTTTTATCTGAATTGAGGAAATAGGTTTTTCTAATTCCTTATGAATTTTTTCTAATGGTCTTTCAATCTCCTTATCCTCATTTCTCAACTCAAAGTTCTTTTGAAACGTATCCTTGAATTCCCCTCTAAATATTAGATTGATAATTTTAAATTTCTCATTATTCATCTCCTTAGGGTTTATCTGAGGGTCACTAGGTAAATCTCTGGGGGATAACTATAAATTGCATTAATAATCTACCCCAGTTAGTTTTATATATTTCTTATTGTGTCCTCTTAATTTTCTAGCTCACTCTTTTGACTTTCCAAATGATCCACTGTCAGCGCTATTTTTTTGGTTGAAGGAGTGTTGCCCGAAAGAAGCTGTCGGTCATTGGAATCAAAATCCCATTGTCCGCTTCGGAATGACATTTTAAATTACAAATATATTTAGTTTTAGAGAAATATGAAATCAAACTGACCCCATATTTTTCACAGTTTAAATGAAAGAGCGTTGTACCTCAAATCCTGTATCTATCCCAAAGGATAAACATAAAACTTGAGGATGAGGCTCGATCAAATAAACTAAGAAATATATGACATTTGTTTGGTCTGCGAAACCTTTGTATTTGCCGACAAGTTCCCCTATTTAATATAAAGATTTAAATAAGGTTTATATTAAGCTTCGGACATGCTTCCTATAAGGGCAAGCCCCTATAGTTAATTACATCTTAAATGACCAAAGTCACCTAAGAAGACTCTTGATAAAAATTAGGAAATATTATCTTCAAGGAGTTTTAAAGTGTAGGACTTCTCAATGAGATCGGACGTAGAGGTGTGAAAGAGGATTGGTTCAAATTTGGAACATTTTGTTGTAAAGTCCAAAGAAGGAAGAACTGTGGGATGCCATGGATCCAGAGGAGAACCTTAGTGACTTCCCAAGCTAGCCTAGTGTTTGGCTTCATTTGGCTTCATTTCTGAGGATAAATATTTAACCGTTTCATCTTGCCAATTTTATTATTTAGGGCTTACATTCGTGTGAAACTATCACATAAATAGACTGGAAGATGTGAGGATTTAGGTCATGACAAACGACAACCTTGGAATCCTAAGACGAGTTAGGGCTTATATTGTATATCAGGGCTGTACAAAAGCCTAAAGATAAGGTGAGGATTTACGTTGCATAAGCAGGCAACCGCAATGTCCTATGGCTTTGTTGTTTAAGCCTAAGGAAAGAAGATTGGTTTAGTAGGGGAAGATAGGTTTTACTATTGAAGATGTATGTGTTGCCCACCATGCTAGCTCTAAGCTCCTTGCCGTGATGAGTTTGAGTTTTTTAGTGTGTCAAGTTATGATGTCAAATCAGGTGGCACTATGGTTGTAGTTCTTTAAATTTTATGGGGGCATGTTAAAGTTGATTAGAGCGACCCCGGTTAAGATCCTATGGTTCCCTCATTTCGGCACCAGTATTTTCTATTGAATTCACTTAGTCCAAATGAACTTACTAAACTCAACTTAATGAGTTCCATAATTTCATTTTGACCGTGGGAAGCCTCGTTAGCAACCG
>NW_018242023.1:95561-96522 GCF_001263595.1 Phalaenopsis equestris
GAATTTTATCTTTGTTGATTTTAATTTTAGTTTTGGTTTTAGTTTTGTGACTATCCTGATAGTTTTAGTTTTCATATAGGGTGACATCATTGTTTATCATGCAAATTTATGTAAGCATAAAAGTATAACATAAGAGTACAAGAAAGATAACGCTGAAAAATGTAAAAGCGTACCTGTCGAGTCCTCTCTTTCCACCACCTGAAACTCAAAATGCATGTGAGGGCAGTTCATGTAGAGGCCAAAAAGTAAGGTTTTGGTAGTTTTCCTTAACATATGTCATATCTTGGTCATATCTTGGTGGGTCCTTAAGAGTTTAATTAAGGATGATTTTGTCAAGAAAAACATATTAAGTTTAGTAGATCTCTTAGGTATCCAACAGATCTAGAGATAAAAGCAGGTTTGTGCTACTCTCTCGCTGCTTGGTGGAAAATTTTGAGCTCTTTTAAACTTAATATGTTGCTTAATAATTTGTCCTATAAACACCCTTAGTGCTCAATGAGCATTGATGTCTCAATTATCCCTAAGAATAGGGTAATTATTACTCATAATTCAATTTAAGAATTATGTGGGTGAAGACGCTTAAAGAGATAAGTTTAATAGACTTAGCCAAATTTTGACTTGGGCTTGCAGTGTTTGAAAGATGTTTTAATTTTCAATGATCTTGTCAATGATGTTTACTTTTCTAATTCTTATTTAAATGAAACTTGATTTAGCTTAAATCACCACTAAGCCCTTAAGATTTTTGGTGAGTGTCTTAGTCATTGTAAGTCATTCCAAATGAAATTGACTTATAAGTGATGGTGATGATTCATATTTTTGTTTTTTGTCCATCAAATAGGGGTATTAAAATAGTGAGGTATTAACACCCAAAATCATACCCCTAAATCAAGGATCATTTAAATGGCTAGATTCCCAAATTTATGTAATTTAAGGAAATTGCACATTTGTCCTTTTTAATTAG
>NW_018242023.1:96532-99605 GCF_001263595.1 Phalaenopsis equestris
TAGGACAAGTGAGGTTCAAGTGAGGTTGGTTTCTACCAGTTAACCCCCCTGTATTTCAGATATCCAAATATGTTAATTAGAATCAAAGATTTCCCATATCCCTTTCTAAAATTAGGCCTAAATGTTAATTAAGGCTAAATTTCCAAAATTACACATTTTCCCCTAAGGCTCTATCACTTCATAATTCATCAAATTTAATCCAAATGACTTTGGAATTTTTATTCTACCTCACTCATGTGTCAATTGAGACATCAGAGGAGAAAGCGTGATTTTTAAAAATTTAATTTATCTATACAATTATTTTTAATGCAAAAATAGGATTTTTTAAAGAAAATTCCTTACTTGACCAAGGTAAATCCTATTCCCTTGAAATTTTTACTGGGGGTAGGCTTAGACCAAGCCTTTGGAGAAAATTTCATCATTTTTTGAAGTTTATTTGAATTTTAAGAATTATTTGAAGTTTTGAAGTGTTTATTAATTATATAAATTTTTAAATGTGGAAAATTAAGTTTTATATTTTTATTAAATCTCTCTGATGTCAAGGGACATAGAAAAACAAATTTTATGTTTTTTAAAATTTTTTTGAATTATTGGAATTATTTTAGTAAAAAAACCATTTTTAGCCTTTTAAAATTATTTTAAGCTTCAAAATTCAATATATTTACTTACAAAATCAGGAAAAATATCCCAATTGTTCCCAAGTGCTTAGGAAGAGATTTAGAACATTTCCAAGAATTTTATTATTTTTGTGATTTTTATGGATTTATATATATTTAAATATTTAAAATAGGTTAAAAATCAAGTTTTTATTTTAAACTCCATTTTAGTTTTTATTTTTACTTCAAATTTCTTTTTATAAAATTCCTTTTATCATAGAGAACTCCAAAAACCAAGTTTTTTATGAATTTTTGAGTTATATTTTAATTATTAAAAATTATTTTGGTGCCAAAAATGTTAATTAACTTGAAAAATCAATTTGAGATATTAAATGAACTCTAAATGTTTTAAAAGTTTTATGGGGAGTTCTCTAGAGTTTACATTTTAATGGAGATTAAAAATCAAGTCATTTAGATGTCTATGTTACCAAAAATTAATTTTCTTTGAGTTTTAGTGTTGGTGAAGATTCATTGTATTCTTAATGACTTAACTCATGAAATTATTTCCTAAGGATCCTCTAGTCATGGTGAACCTTCCAAAATTTTCTTGGAATTTTTTAAGTAACATGCTAATTATCATGATTAATTTATGCAAATAATAGACATAAACTTAAAAAATATGGATCGCTGTCTAGGGACCTCGTGTGTCTTTGGAAAAATCAGAGGATGTTCCCTAGGAAAGAGGAAACAACATGCTAAAATTTCAAGCCATGGTGATATTTCTATATGCATGGAGAATCAAAAAATTCAAATTAGTGTTTAATTAATCAAAAATAAAATATGCATCAAATGGACTCCAAATTATTTTCACATTATTTTCCTCTATTCACTGAGTAAGAGGGTATTTTTATTTTATTTTTATGATTTTTCTACACTATGATATGAATTGTTAAAGCTAGGGTTATTTATTTAAATAAAAAAATCCCTATTTTTATATTTAAATGCGCAGCACTTTATTTAAACGTGTGGCACTGACCGTATCCTCGACAGCTCTGAAGGCAGGCGTGGCATGCTCTGGTTGGACACTGCCATCCACGTAACTACTGACTCGGCCCGCGGTTCATGTAAGGAAGCGGTGTCTGGCTTGATCTGCTCCGTCCATCCGATACACACGCGATAGGATGGCTTCCCGTCATTGTCCCCGATAGAGTTATCCTATGACCATTCACACTAAAACCCTAAGATCTCGGCCTAGACTCAGCCAAATCAGTTTGGGTTTGACCCTATGGACTCGTTTAAGTGAGACAAACATATTCATACGGTAATCGTACAATTAAATCAAGCCTAATCAAATGGAGAATCAAAATAGGCTCGGGAGGAAGAGGAGATAAATAACTTGGCTCTTAGAAGGAAAGCTTCATGAGAAGTGAAGCTTCAATTAGAGGTGCTCGACATGTTTGTTGGGGTCCAAGGAGGCTAGGGATTAAGCCTCTGGCTGTGGTGCAAAGCCTAGGTAGAAATTTGACCAAGCCCAATTTCAGGTGTTAGTCTAGTGCTATGCTAAAGTCTCCGTGGAAGGAAGATTTGATGGGGCTTTTCCTTCTCTCACTGTTGTGAAGGTTTGGGTAAGTTTAATTTGATTTTTGTGGAGTGTAGAAGTGTGGAGAGCTCTGTCCTGGTTTTAGGCAGAGATTCGAGCTCAAAATTGAGCTCCGGCAAGGGGATTCAGGGCAATATGATGGTTGGATTGCACTGAGGAGATCTCAACCATCGATTTGGGGAAGTCTCTCAGAGGAAATTTTAGCACACTTCCCATGGCCATAGAGGTGAGTTTTTATAAAAATGGCTAAAGGGTGGCTCTTAGGGCCCATGTTTTTTGGGTGTGTTGTGATGCTTAGGTAGAGGGCAGAGGAACTCTGTCATTTGATTTGGGTGAGGTGGCCTCTGGGTTCAATTTGGGTGAAGTTCAAGAGGAGGTGCCCCTTAGTTTTTGCTCTCTGGTGGCAAGGGGAGGTGGCTAGGAGCTCAGGAAACCCAGGGGAATATGTCACAACAATTTATTGCAATGAGGTATTGTTTTGGCAAAGATATCTTAAGCCTAAGAAAAAATGGAAATCAAATTTAATTTAGGGGTACTTTGGTCCATGGCTTAGTTTAGGTGGCTTTAGTGTTTTTTGGCTCAGTCTTAAGGTCCAACTAATGGCTGTGGTGGAGTTAATTTGATGGCTTTAGGGTGGTTAGGCCACATTTATTGCATGGGTCCAAGTGAATGCAAATGACCAAAATTTGGGTTTGGGCTAGGATAGCCATGTTAATTGGCCCAAATAAATATTTCAATTGGTGTATATGATCATAAGGAATAACTTTGGTGAAGGATGAAAGTGGTTTTGAGTTCAATTGGATGGTCAATTTGGAGGAATTTTGAAATTTGATCAATTTGGGCATATTGGGCTAGGTTTGGGTCTAGGTTGGGCTAG
>NW_018242023.1:99623-110386 GCF_001263595.1 Phalaenopsis equestris
TTGTAAATGGTCAATAGGGATCTCATGAAGAGTTTTCAACATAAATTGGGTGCCAACTTTGGGGTTAAGGCATTCAATTTGATGAGATTAGGTCATGTGACCAAAATTGGGGCTTTGATCTAAATCAAAATTGGGCTCAAAGGATGGAGAAATTGGGCTTAGATTTGGTCTAGATTAGTCATATAAAGGGTTAATTTTTTTTTAGAATTGAAATTGGGGGAAATTGAGACCAATTTGATAGACATTAGAGGTATATTTGGGGAAAAATGGGTCTTTAAAAGACAATTTGAGGGTTTTGGTCAAAAATGGTCAAATTGGCCAAATTGGGTCATGTGGTAGTTGAGAAAAATAAAATTGGGGATATTTGGGGTTTATTTTGGGAGTTTTTGAGATTTTTTGGAATTTTTGGAATTTTGGGCTAAGGAGGGGTATTTTGGTAATTTGGCAAATTTTGATGATTTTGGGTAGTTTGGGTGTTTTTAAGGTGTTTGAAATGAATTTTCAACTAATTTGGATTTTTTTGGTAAATTTAAGAATTTTGGCCAAATTTGGGGTCCCAAGGGTATCTAGGTAATTTGGGAGAGTTTAGGGGCAAAAGGCTATGCTGGGTATCTTGGTAGAGTCGGAGTGCCAACCACCATCAATAAGCCATGGACTAATTAAAACCCCATTGCAAGTACGTACCTTAATATCTAGACCAACACCCAGGGTCAACCTTAAGGTCCAGCAGTCCTAAGGGTGACTCATATTGAGTTCCCCCATAATGACCCCACCTACTAACTGCTGGGGGTTAGGACCAATATGTGGAATTTCAAGTTGAGTAGAAAAGAGTTTGGAATTTCTAATGGTGAGGGTTTTTTTCCTAGTTTTCTAAGAATAGTCAATAGGAAAGTCCTATGTCTAGACCTTAGGCTAATAAAGTAGAAAAAACTAAACCTCAATCAAAAGTGAGGTCAACAAGGGTCTGGAGAAATACCAATTGATTCACTTCCTCTTATAACAGTGACTCCTCCTCATTATGTGGGGGTGAGTTAAATCCATGAGGAAAAGAAGGTTCATTATTATAATAGCCATAATTATTCCAACTACATGTTCGATTAAATTGATTATTTTTCCAAAATTGGTCTTCTCCTCAAAAATTATTATTCCTATTAAAATTTAAATGATTTTCCCAAACTAGATTGTAATAATCAGAATAAGAATTATGTATCTCAAGGCCAGTTTTAATCTATTTTCCAAATAAGTTTTCCTCAATAATTGGGGTTCCTTAAGGATATCTTTCTATGTATTGACCAAACTTCTTTTCAATATAAATTTGCCACTCTCTTGGGGTTTACTCTTTCAAAGCTACTAGCATTATAATCCAAATCTGAATATTCATTATATCATTGATCTGCTATTTCAATAATAAATTGAAGGAGTCTTTTCAAATCTCTCCCAAAATTTCTCTCCAAATCTAACTTGTAAAATTCAAGGGATGTAGCTCATAAACTACGAATACAAATTTAAAGACTTAACTAATAGGATAAATATCAAAAATATTTTTGGTACTTTGGATTTTCTCTAAAATAAAAACATAATAATTAAAAACACTATATAATAATACAATAAATTATGAGTATAAATCTTACTAGTTTAACTAAATTTCTCCTAAAGTTCTTACCGTAGCTTCCCCTACAACGACGCCAAAAACTTAATGTGCCCTTATTGTGTGCTATTTTTCAGTGTGTTTTATGTCAATTTAAATCCTCGACAACAATGCCAAAAACTTTACTTGTCCCACACTTACGCAGTAATTTAGCTTCCAAAAATATGGCAAAAATCTTGACCCAATTTATATTAAGTATTTAATGTGCAAAATTGAATTATTATATAAATTATATAAAATAGCTCACACAGTAAGGGTTCTACATAGGTGCACGTATCACATCAAGTAATATAGGGCTTTCTTTAAAAACCCCAGTATCGATCCCACAGATAAGTGCAGTAAGAAATCCCTTAGGCTAATTATAGTCTACTACAATCAAGTCTTAGTTTGAAAGATGGAAATTCTTATAATATAACATAAATCACAATATTTAAACTATAAAATTTAAAGTAAGAAAGACAAGTTAAAATGAGTTTAATGAATGCTAACAGAAATGTAACTAAAATAATTAAGTTTATTAAACTAATTTCTAAACATCAAAGTTAAATTTACTAAGACTGAACAAAGTTTTGTGATGAAGAGTTCAAATTTAAGAAAGCATCCTTCCCTTTACAATGAGTACTTGGTTAGTGGAGTAATTAAAATCATTTAAAATTATATATAAAATTGTATTGTGCTAAATAGGAGAAATCTTATTCTTTACCCTCTATCAAGTGCATAAAGAACTCCAAATAATCCAGAGCTTGGTCTCTAATTTTGTGGTTAGGTTGGGAGGGTACCAGCTGTCACGCTAGAGCTCTCACTTCTCCCTCGCCCGAGGGCTAATGATACACCAAAAATATATACTTTTTGAGAACCATATTTTATATTTGTTTTTGGTGATATTGCACTTTAATGAAATGTATTTAGATGTTTTCTTGCATGTTGTTGATTTTTAGGGCTTAACGCAAACATAATGAAATTTTGAGACAAAATGACATTTTTGAGGAAATACTCAGCACCGGCAGCGCCAAGGTCAGCGTTGACGGCGTAGTGCCGACGGCACAGAACAACTAAAAGTAGGAGGATTTTACTCAGCGATCATGATGCCAGACTAGCACCGACGGCGCTAAAGGCGGTTCAGACCTTGTTTCTAGAAGGTTCGATGTATTTGGATGATTTTTAAAGAGTTTTTGGAAGCACCTCTTGGAGAACCAACCTTGGGCTTTATTTGAGGCCGAATTTCATCAGGAAAGGGGCTCCTCTACGTTCATTTTTCATTCCACAATGTTCCACCATGCCACATTTTCATAATCCATCTTTATTCCACCACCATATTGGAGTCAATTAGTAATTTTGCTTTCATAGTTTAGAGCTTTTGTGGTGATATTTAGTGTGAATCTTTTGGTAAGAGTGTTGGAGAAGGAGAAAAGTGAGAGAGTTCTTCTTCCTGCATTTCTAAGAAAAGACTATAAAGGATTTGCTTTGAGAAAGAGTTCCAGATAAGTTTGTTTGTTTATTTAGTGTTGTATGAACTTTCTTTTATATATGAAATTTATGTTTTGACATATCCTTCTCATGTAGTCTGACTAGTTCCCTCTATCTTTCCCCCTACTCTGAGATATGAAAAGATAAAATGACTGTGTCATAATTAAAATATAAAATAAATTGTGATGATTTTTCAACTCCAAACTTAATTTACTTTTAAACTTGACCAATTGATTTGTTAAAATATGTTGTGAAACATATGATCCGGGAAATGGAGTATCAGTTCTATAATAGACTAAGGATCAACTTTACTTTCATGAAGGAGAAATTCGTTCAAGAAATTAAGTGCAAATAAACAGGAAAATATTCTTTTTGAGTGTAGAATTGGGTAATCTTTAGGGTGACAGACTAAAATCCCCAATTTGGTCTTATTTTTTAAAAACTAAAGTGAGAGTTAGCCTTCAGATGAAGGGAAGAGGGAGGTCTGGAGTGGGAGTCGGTATCCTCCTAGCCTAGCCTCGGATTTAGGGACTAAACTTAAGATTAACCAATGATTTTCTATGCATTGTGTTAGGGTAGAAAATTAAAATTGCTCCTATTTGGCACAAAACATATTATAAACATTTATCTCATCTCATTTCACCAAAATTTCATTGTGGTGGGAATGATGCTTTTTCACATAAGAAATCTTCATTACATAAACATAGTTAGTATATTAGTAGTTTTTAGTTATGATAGTATCTTAAACATTCAAAATTAGTGATAGTAATTTTGTTTTATTTCTGTGAATTTCCTAGTTAATTTATCATTTCAAATTTAAACATTTCTTATGGGATCGATATTTGAGACTTAAATAGAAAGTCTTGTATTACTTGATAACGATAGCATACTTGTGCAGAATCTCAACATTAAGTGCTTAACGTTATTATTCATAAAATACTATATCAAGTTTTTGGCATCGTTGTAAAGTGAAGTCAACTTTATAAATTTTACACAACTATATTTTTGGGGATCAAGTTTTTGGCGCCATTTTCGAGGATGATAACGGTAAATTAAATAGATTTGGTAAATTAGGAAATTTAGAGATAAAATATAAAAAAATCAAAAAATATATAAAATCAAAAATAAAAAAAAGAAATTTATTTAAGAGTTTATTTTTAAAGAATTTTACTTTGTTTACTTTATTTGTTTATGCGAAATATTGGAACTGAAGGTTTACTACCTTACGATTCAGAATTATAACGTACTGTTAGAAAGATTCTAAAACAACAAATAGAAATTATGAATTTGAAAGAAATGGAAAATAATATAGAAAATCCAATAAACGAGAATCGATAAAGACCTTTAGAAGATTATGCAAATCTGACAGCAGATGAACTTCATTTAACTATTCAAAATCCTGATGTTGCTGCTAATTCATTTGAGCATAAACCTACTATTATCCATTTGGTAAAAAATAATCAGTGTGGAGGATCAACTACTGAAGATCCTAACTTACATCTTGCTATTTTTCTTGAAATTTGTGCTACATTTAAATATGACGAAGTGTCTAATGATGCTGTTAAACTTAGACTTTTTTTCTTTTTCATTATGGGATAAAACCAAGGCTTGGTTAAATTCATTAGCACTTGGATCTATTAAAACTTGGGGAGAACTATCACAAAATTTTTGGGATAAATATTTTCCACCCTTGAAAACTACTAAACTTAGAAATAATATTACATCTTTTTGTCAGTTTGAGGGGGAATCAATATATGAAGCCTGGGAAAGATTTAAGGATCTTCTTAGAAAATGTCCGCACCATGCTTTGCCAGATTGGTTAATAATTCAAACATTTTTCAATGGATTAATAGGATCATTAAGATTTATTTTAGATGCTGCTGCGGGAGGATCATTAAGGTCAAAAGCTTTTGATGAAGCATATTATTTAATTGAAGAAATGACTACTAACAATTTTCAATGGCCCTCTAAAAGAGTAAATCCTAAGAGAGTAGCCAGTATTCATGATTATGATGCAATGTCTATTTTGGCATCTCAAATTGCTGCTATTTCTAAAAAGACCATCTTATGAAACCTTAAACACTATAAATAATCAAAATAACAATCCCTATTCTACCTATTTTAACTCTGGATGGAAAAATCACCCTAATTTTAGTTGGAATAATTATAATAATTTGGTGAATCCATTTGTAAATCTTAACGATCAAAGAAATCCTAATTTTTGACCTTATTATCCTCCAGGATTTAACTCCAGTCCTAACCCACAAGTTAAGGAAAAGAAGTTGATGATGGAAGAAGTGATGTTGAATATGGGAAATCAAATACAGAATCATGGGGCTGGTGTTAGAAATATTGAAAATCAATTAGTATATATTGCTACTGCACTTATTAACAGACCTTCTGGAATTTTTCCGAGTACTGTGGAAGGTAATCCAAAAGATCAAAATAAAGAGCAAATTAAAGCTATTCAATTACGAAGTGGAAAAGAATAAGAAATTGAAAAAAGAATCCAAAGAGAAACTGAATTTGATGAAGAGAAGGAAGAAACGGAAAATGATCAATAAGAAAAAGAACAAACACAAGTTCTTTTAGAAAAATCATTTCCTCCGTTTCCTCAAAGATTGAAACAGAAGAATAAAGATAAAGAATTTATAAAATTTTTAGAAATCCTTAAGAAGTTAACAATAAATATTCCTTTTATTGAAGCTTTGGAACAAATGCAAAGTTATGCAAAATTTATGAAGGATGTACTAAATAAGAAAAGGAAGTTTACAGATCATGAGTCGTTGCACTCAATGAAGAGTGTAGTGTTATTATTCAGATAAAGCTTCTTGAAAAATTAATAGATCCTGGTAGTTTTACTGTACGTTGTGCAATTGGTGAAAACTTTTATGGAAAAACTTTATGTGATTTAGGAGCGAGTATCAATCTTATGCCCTTATCAATTTTTAAACAATTAGATTTGGGAGAAATTTCCTCTACTATTGTAACTCTTCAGTTAGCTGACCAATCAATAACTTATCCAAAAGGAGTTATAGAGGATGTACTGGTAAAAGTGGATAAATTTATTTTCCCTGTAGACTTTGTAGTATTGAATATTAAGGAGATAAAGAAATTCTTATTATTTTGGGGAAGAGCTGAAATAGATGTACAAAAAGGAGAATTAATAATGAGAGTTAATGATCACGAAGGAAAATTTAATATAGCAAAAGCTATGAAATATCCTGGAATAGAAAAAGATAATGAATGTTTTAGGATGAAAGTAGCTAATTATCTAAGTAATGAACACTTTAAGAAAGAATTCGAAGATAAATTTAAGCAAGGAGAAATTTTTGAGAATGAAGATGAAATTTATGAAGAAGATTTGGATTATATTCAGGGCAAATTTGAAAAGTTAGACTTGTCGGAAAACGATATTAAAAATCTTATCCCTTCAAGTATTAAACCACCTAAACTTGAATTAAAGATATTACTTGGCCATTTAAAGTATGAATTTTTAGGAGAGTTATCTACATTGCTGGTTATTATATCTTCTAAGTTAATTGAGATTCAAGAACAAAAGTTAATAGAAATGTTGAAAAAGTATAAAAAGGCTTTTGGATAGACTTTAGCAAATATTAAAGGAATTAGTCCTTTAATTTGTATGCACATAATTTTACCTAAAGCTAATCCTCAGAGAAGATTAAACCCAATAATGAAAGAAGTTGTAAAAAGGAGATTTTAAAATAGTTAGATGCTGGAATTATATATCCTATTTCAGATAGTTCTTGGGTAAGCCCAATTCACTGTGTCCCAAAGAAAGAAGAGTGACTGTTGAAGAAAATGAGACAAATGAATTAATACCAAAAAGACAAGTAACTGGTTCAAATTTTCATTAATTATAGAAAATTAAGCATTGACTATATAAAATTAAATATGACCACCAGAAAAGATCACTTTCTTTTACCCTTTCTGGACCAAATGTTGGATAGATTGACAGGGAATAAGTATTATTGCTTTTTAGATGGATATACCGGTTATCATAAAATTCCAATTGCTCCAGAGGATCAAGAGAAAAGAACGTTTACAAGCTCATAGGTAACATTTACTTTTCGTAAAATGCCTTTTGGACTATGCAATGCACCTGCAATATTTTAAAGATGTATGATGTCAATTTTTAGTAATTTATAGAACATGGAATGGTAGTGTTTATGGATGATTTTTTTGTATTTGGGACTTCATTTGAATTATGCCTTAATAATTTAGAAAAAGTTCTTGAAGTATGTGAAAAAGTCAATTTAGTATTAAATTGGGAAAAATGACAATTTATGCAAGTAGATCCTGCAAAAATCCAAGTTATAGAAAAATTACCACTGCCTACTAGTGTTAAAGGGGTGAGAAGTTTTCTAGAACATGCTGGTTTTTACAGGCGCTACATAAAAAAAATTTCAAAAATAATTAAGCCTCTATGCCAACTTTTAAAAAAAGATACGAAATTTAATTTTAATGAAGAGAGCATAAAAAAATCTAAATTATTAAAGAAAAAATTAGTCACTGCACCTATAATAGTACCACCTGACTGGGAGAAACCATTTGAAATAATGTGTGATGCTAGCGATTATGCTTGTGATGCTAGTGATTATGCTATTGGGGTTGTATTAGTACAAAAGCACGATAAAGTTTTTAAAGTTATACATTATGCTAGTATGACTCTAAATGAAGCTCAAATTAATTATGCTACTACTGAAAGAGAATTACTAGCTATTGCTTATGCCTTTGATAAATTTAGACCTTGTTTAATTGGAACTAAATGTATAGTGCATACAGATCATTCTGTTATTAAATATTTAATGAAAAAGAAGGATGCTAAACTAAGATTAATTAGATGAAAAATTCTATTATAAGAATTTGATTTTACCGTGATTCATTGAAAGGGAAATGATAATCAAATAGCTGATCATTTATCTAGAATAGAAATAGAAAGATTAACTAATTTTGCAAATGAAATTTTAGAGAATTTCTCTAATGAACAATTATATAGTATTGATGAAATGGATGTACTGTGATATGCTGATATAATAAATTATATTTAAGTGATATTCTATCACATGTTATAAAAAATCCACAATTAAAGAAGTTTATATATGATTCAAAAGACTATTTTTGGGATGACCCATATTTATATAAACAATGTAAAGATCTTATTATTATAAGATGTGTGCCTTATGAAGAAACTCAACAGATAATTGAAAAATGCCATGATTCTGAATTTGGAGGACATTTCAAAACAAATAGAACTACATATAAAATTTTACAAGCTGAATTTTATTAGCCTACTATTTTTAAAAAGTTTATTGAATATATTAAAACATGCGATAGATGTCAACGTGTAGTAAATATATCTAGAAGAAATGAAATGCCTCTAAATTACACATTGGAAGTTGAAATTTTTGATTTGTGGGGATTAGATTTTATGGGACCATTTATGCCTTCATTTGGAAACTTATATCTATTACTTGCTGTTGATTATATGTCCACATGAATTGAAGCTATTACTGTACCTAAATGTGATGCTCATACTGTTTCTAAATTTTTAATTAAAAATATTTTTACAAGATATGGAATGCTGAGAGTAATCATTATTGATGGAGGATCTCATTTCATAAATAAGAGAATAGAAAAATTAATTAAGAAGTATGATATTATGCATAGATTCTCTACTAATTATCATCCTCAGGCTAGTGGTCTAGTAGAAATCTCAAATCATTAAATTAAACACATTTTAGAAAAAGCTGTAAATCCTTATAAATTGGATTGGTTTGCTAGACTTGATACTGCATTATGAGCATACAACACTGCTGATAAGTCTCTTGTAGGAATGTCCCCATATAGACTGATATTTGGAAAAACATGCCACTTACTTATAGAATTAGAATTAGAGCATAAAGCATTTTGGCATAAAGCATTTTGGGATATTAAGGAATTTAATTTTAATCTAAAAGATGCTGGTGAGATAAAATCATTGCAACTCAATAAACTTGAGGAGATTAGAAATGAAACATATGATAATGCAAAAATCTATAAAGAGAAAAGAGAAAATGAAAATATGCCATGATCGGAATATTTCTCAGAAGAAATTTGAACCTGGACAAAAAGTTCTATTATATAATTCAAAAATGAGATTGTTTTCAGTAAAAGTGAAATCCATATGGTTAGGACCATTTAAAGTGATTAAAGTTTATCATTTTGGAACTGTTGTGATTAAAGATCGTAACACTGGAAAGATATTTAAAGTTAATGGGCATTGTTTAAAACACTATTATGAAGGACACATACATTAATTTAAAGAAGTTTTAATGTTAAGTCAACCCAGCTAAACAAATGGTATGTCGGGCTGACAACGTTAAACCAAGTGCTTTGTGGGAGGCAACCCATACTTATATGTCTATGTATTACTATTTAGTTTGTTAAGTGTCTTATATATTAGTAGATAATAATCCTACACAATTGAATTTATTGTAAATTAAGTCCAATATTGGTATTGGAAGAAATGTTGGAATCTAATTGAACGAAAAATGAAAATCGCAAAAATTTGGCCACTGGCGTTGACGACGCCCAAGAAAATAGATCTCAGTGCTGGCAGTGCCCATCAAGAGCATCGGCGGTGTAGAGAGTGGTTGGACGGTTCCTGCAACTTTTGGCAGACTTTGGCAGAATTTTGCTCCATAATAACAGCCGGGAGGTCTTTTTAAAGTCCTAAAAATGGCCTAGGATGCTTAGAAACTTTCTATTTTTGGATTCCATGGCTTCTAATTCCAGAAATACTTTAAGGTATGGAGTTTTCAATAGAAGAAAGTTTATTAGTTTTGACGAGCAGAGATTATACGATAAAGTTATTATGATGGAGAGATTGATCAAAGAAAGAGGATTTGTTAATCATGGGTTGATCAATCCCAGTGCTCTAGTTGACAAGATTATCCTGCAAAGGCAATGGGAAGTTCTGTGTTACACTACTGCTATGGTTGTTGTACATGTAGTGAAGGAGTTCTATGCAAACCTACATGGAATTACCCAGGGAGTTGTCTTCGTATGATGTAAGGCTGTACCATTTACTCTCGTGAGGATTAATGAATTGTATATCATAGAAAATGTTCCAATCTGTTATTATGCAAATTTCATTCCTACGCAAGATTTGATGCAAGATATTTATAATTTTCTGACAGATGAAAGTGATTTGTGGGAATTACAAGAAGAAGGATATATTAGTTTTCCTGCTTCATCACTTAATCCAATTTTGAAGGTGTGGCATTTCATTGTTTGTGCAAAATTACTCCCTACTGTGAAGATAAGTGAGTCACCAAGGAGAGTGCTATTTTAAACAACTATATTCAAATGGAGAAACCAATTGATATAGGTTCAATTTTATTTAAATCTGTGATGGGAATCATTATGAATGGACCAATTTATGGACTTGGGCATCCTTCTACAATTTTTCAGATTTGCAGTTAATCTCAAGTGCCATATGAAAGTTGGAAAAAAGTTTTACTGCCGTGAGAGCCCATGATTCCTATTGATGATCAGTATGTTGGTAATGGAAATGAAGCACTAAATTCTATTATAGATCATTCTTCACATGCTTCAACTCCATTAATGCCACCAATAGTTGGAA
>NW_018242023.1:110448-126233 GCF_001263595.1 Phalaenopsis equestris
GGAGATCTCAAGTACCTTTTTGATCACTTAGATTGGAGAATCAAAGAGAATTTTGATCACACTGGAATTTTTGAAGCACGATTAGTTCAGATGTTCAAAGAAAAGGGGTGGATCGAAGAATTTCGACAGATCATTTCCCGTACCGATCCTTTTACAACCTATATGTTCATTACCAATCTATAAGAAATATTAGAGGAGGTGAAAGCACTCAAGATGAGCCTGAATTATTGAAGATTTTGAATTCTCTACTTGCTTAAAAGTGTTTATGTGTTTAGTGTAATTGTGTGGATTTGGTTAGGTTTGATTTTGTTTGTTTTTACTTTAGAATTTTGAACTTTGATTATGTGTATAATTTTGTGTCAGCGTTTAATGTTGTGGCTTGATTTTGACGCTGATTTATAATTAGTTTGCTTGGTAGGTGTGAATTTGTGATTTATGAAATGTGTTTGTAAAAAGTGTATTTTCATATATAAAAGACAGTTTGTTGTTGTTTGTGAAAAAGATTGTTTGTGAAAAGTATATTTATGAAATTAGATTAAAATTTGTGTTTAAAAATACAAAAAACTTTGGAGAAAATTGAAAGGAAGTTGAAAATTGGAAAATCAAAATAGAGAATTTCAGTCCTTCAGCGCCGATGGCGTTGGCATTGGCTCCGACAACACCTTCGACCCGAGAGCAACGAATTAACCCTTTAATTCACAATTTTTATTGCAAACCTCCATTGTTACCCCTTAAGTCACCTTCAACGCTCAGTTTTGCACATAGGGCTTGATTTTCGGCGGATTTGAGGCGATTTAGAGGCGAAGGACCTTCAGATTTCATCTTCTCTAGGTAAGAGCTACACTTTAAAGTAAAAATTTTTTATTTTCACCAAAGTTTTTTCTCACATTGACTAGATCCGAAATTTTGAAATTTTTTTTGAGAGATTTTGAGAAAATTCTTTGGTGAATAACTCTTACTTAGTGGACTTAAGTTTAAAGTGATTTACATTTTGATTTTCAGAATTTTGGGATTTGTTTGGATCTTTTTTTTCAATTTTTTCTAGATTTCCTATGGCACTTAGATCAAGCAAAAGGAAAGTAGAATGTTATGAGCAAAGGTTTATTAGCTTTAGAGCCAGTGCTCAATTTCATAGTCTTCAAGAAAATTAAAAAGTGATACATGACCGAGGATTTAAAATCTAGGAGGAGAAGTTGAACGACTGATTATCGCTCGACAGTGGGAAAACTTCTGCTATTTTAATGTCGACGCACTAGTTGGGATTGTTTGGGATTGTGATGGAAATTTATGCAAACCTTCCTGAGGTTTTTGATGATTTTGTTTTTGTTCGAGGAAAAAGGGTGGAGTTTACTCCAAGAAAAATCAATGAGTTTTATCAATTAGAAGATGTTTATAGATGCTAGTATCATTCATTTTCTGCTACAGATCAAGCCTTAGATGAAGTTATTTCTTTTCTGAACAGTGAGAAAAGGTCTTGGAAAAGAAAGAATGAATTTAAAGTTAAATTTCCCCTCTCTATGTTAAATGTAATGTCTAAGGCCTGCCATTATTTTATTTCTGGGAGGATGATTCCAACAAACCATCATAGTGAAGTGACCAAGGATAGAGCCATCCTGAACTTCTGTGTTCAACAAGTGATGGACATAAATGTAGGTTCTATCATTTGTATGAACATTTGATCTATTGCTCTAGGAGAAACCACTGGTGGATTAGCACACCCTGCTCTAATTTACACATTTTGTGAGCATGCAGGAGTTGATTTTAGACTTGATGAGGAGAGGATTGAGCCTCATAGACCGATTGGGACGACCAACATCAAGACTTATGAGTCCTATGTTGATTGGAGATCTGGAAGACAGGCTAAAGATATTCCTTCTACTTATAGAACCCCTACTTTTAGTTAGCCTACTTCAAGTGACCCCAACAATAGGGAGTTGTTGGACCAGATGATGATTCAGCAGAAAGATATTTTGAGGATGGATCATAGGATGCAGAATATGGAGGCCAGAAATGCTCACATTGAGGTTCTGTTCGCCAGAAATTTGAGTATGATGCTGCTTATGATGATGCTTTAGTGAGATACTTGATGGGTGACCATACAGTTTAGTTCCCTATTTACCCTACTTATACTCCATATCAGCAGCAAAAGTTAGTTGTTGATGATAAGGAAGATGATGACTGATAATCTTTTTGTTTGTTTGTTTGTATGTGTTTGTGCTGTGTGATTGTATTGTTTGTGTTATGTTGTTGCTGAGACTCTGTTGTTAAGTTATGTGAAACTGTATTGTGAAAAATTGTTTTCATTTTTATAATTTAGTTTAGTTTTGTTGTTATTTTCAGCACTTTGTTATGTATTGTGATTAGCTCTTTCTTATCAAATTTTATATGTATTATGGCAATTTAATGTTCTTAACCTTATAGTTTTCATATTAGCACTTGCAGTATTTCAAAATTTATGTTTAAAAATCAGAATCTCTAACAGGTATGAATTTTTTTTTATGTATTTAATGTTTTCTTTCACCCTTCATTTTTAAAGTTCTTCATGTAAAAAAAATTCTTTTAGAAATTTAAGTTTGGGGGGGAAGAAGAAAAATCATTTTTAGAAAGAGAGAAAGAACTTAATTTTATTCGTCCTCACTTAACTAAATTTTCAAAATTTTAAAGCTAACATGACCTTTGGTATTAAGGGTTAACTCTAGATAACTATATTTATGTTTTTAAATATATAGTAAAGTTAAGTAAAAACTTTCAATAATAAAGGTTAATTCTAGGGGCTAAGATATTTTGTAAAAGAAAATAAGACTATATTTTTTAATTTTTAGTAAAGAAAATTTGTATTTTTGAAATAGTAAAAAAATCTTAAAAGATTCATGTAGAAAGAAAATAATTAAACTTTATGAAATTATTAAGTTAATATAAATTTGTTAAGTGAAGAAATGTAAAAAGTTTTTAACTTTATGAAGAGGATAGTGAAGTTCAAAATCATTAAAGGCTATCCAGATATAGTAATCCTCAGAAAAAGAAAAAAAAAGAAAAAAAAAAGAAAAGAAAAAAAATGAAAAAGAAAAGAAGTGGGGAGAAGCTTGAGGAGATGCCTAATTATAAGTTAGCTTCACTTGAATCAACTTAAGGAAAAAGATTTGGATATATTTTCTAAACTTTTAATTTGAATATTAACTTAATTATTAATAAAGTATTATGAATTTATTTTTCATATGAATTTCCTATGTGACTTTAATATAACAAATTGTAATCTTTCTTGAAAGAAATAGAGATAAATTGAATGTGCCATAATTAAAATATAAAATAAATTATGATGAGTTTTCCACTCCGAACTTAATTTATTTTTCAATATAACCAATTGATTTTTTAAAATATGTTTTGAAACATATGATCCGGGAAATGGAGTATGAGTTCTACAAGAGGGTGAGGGTCACATTTGATTTCATGAAGAAGAAATTCATTCAAGAAATTAAGTGCAAATAAATAGGGAAATATTCTTTGTTGGGTGTAAAATTGAAGAATCTTTAGGGTGATAGACTAAGATCTCCAATTTGGTTTTTGTGTTTAAAAACTAAGGCCAGAGTTAGCCTCTAGGTGAAGGGAAGTGGGAGCTCTGGAGTGGGAGCCGGTATCCTTCTAGCCTAGCTATGGATTTAGGCACTAAACCTAAGATTAACAAATGATTTTCTATGCACTGTATCAGAAAATTATTCCTATTTGGCACAATACATATTATAAACATTTATCTTATCTCATTTCACCAGAATTTCATTGTAGTGGGAAGGATGCTTTTTCACTTAAGAAATCTTCATTACATAAACATAGTTAGTAGATTAGTAGTTATTATCCAAAATTTGCATTTCCGTTTTGCTAATAGTTAAGTAATTTAGTTTGGTTAATATCTCAAAATTTGAAATTTGTGACAGTGATTTTGCTTGATTTTCTGTAAATTTTCAGTTAAAATTTATCATTGCCAATTTACACCTTCCCTGTGGGATCGAACTTTCTTGTGGGATTGATATTTGGGGCATGAAAAGAAAGTCCATTATTACTTGATAACGATACGTATACTTGCGTAGAATCCCATTATTAATTGCCTATAATTATCTATATTTTACACAACTTACTTTTCATATAAGGATCAAGTTTTTGGCATTGTAATGGTGTCAACTTCAAAAATCCTTACATATAAAAATCGGGATCAGATAACAATCTCGCATTAGTTTGTAATCAACTGAATCAAATACAGGATTTTAATTTGTCTCCTTAAAATCTCTAATTTTGCATCCAACAAAGTATATTTCCCTATTTATTTACCATCAACCACATGTATTACATTCTCACCTATGAAATTGAATGTGACTCTTACCTTGTTGTAGAAAGCATAGCCCTTTCGGATCTTATGTTTCTTAATAAATTTAACCTTTCAATTTGGTAAATTAAAAAGTAAATGAAGATCCGAGTTTGAATCATCGCAAATTGTTGGAATTTAAAATTGTATAAAATAAAATCAAATTCTTCACTAAATCAAATCTCATTATACGGAGAAGGATAAAGAAGACTACTCAAACTTCATGAGAAGGATACGAGAAAACATTGATTTCATATATAAAAATGATTTTACAAAACATAAAAAGAAAAGAACACAACTTATCTCACACTACTTTCCAAGCAAATCCCTAGAAGTTCCCTTTAAGCACTTTATCTCTTTACAATCACACTCAATTCTCACCTAGAAATGTAATGAAGAAGAAATCTCTCACCTTCCCTCTCCTCTTACAAACCTAGAAGAAAATCTTCTCTTCTCCAAAGCCTTTCTCTCACTCTCATGCCACACTCATGCCTTAGACTCCTTTCCTTTTTAATTAAGGGCTGCCTCCTTTAAAAAAGAAATCAGAATTCCCTTCCAAATTCTCTTCAAATGTCACACCTTTTGAATCCCAAAAGACATGTCTATTCATTCAAGAGACATATCATTTCATTAAACTTTTTAAGTGTCTAGATGCATTAAATCACTCCATGGGGCGTTTGAAATATTTGGAGCTTTCAAAATCTGCTCAACATTCATCTCCAACCACTTTAATCCATCAAGTACCATCTCTGGTGCTTCTAGTGCCAATTTTGGCACCTCAGGCGCCAGGTTACTTAAGTCCACATTGTTCAAGGCTCTGATACTTCTGGCACCAAATCGCTATCTTAGGCACCACTTCTCTGTACAATGGCGACTCTGACGTCAGTTCTGACGCCTCTGGTGTCAGAATCTGTTGCTAGTTCTAGCGCCTCTAGCGCCAGCTCTCTATAAGTTGGTGCCTTTGGCACAATTCTGGCGCCTCAGACGCCAGAATCACAAAGTTCTCTACTTTCACTTCAAATTTCCTCCTTTTTACTACTTTTTCTCCAAATGCCTAAAATTTATACATCTGCAACAAAAACATGAAAATACCCTTCTTTAAAGTGTAATATCACAAAAAATAAGCATAAAATGTATACTTAAAATAACACTTTATTTTGGTGTTTTATTGAATAGATCATACGCATGGAGAAAAAAATGGAAGAGATGGGCATCACCATGACTGCCATGACTACAGTGTCAGAGGTCAATCAACCCGAGGTTGTGCATATTACAGATAGAATGGAGGTCGTTTCTAATTAATAGAGATGAACTACAAAAGAAAGATTCAGTCTAGAGTTTGGTACCAGAGAAAGACATTAAGCAAATGGTCGAACAACAAGTTTGGGAGGCCTTAGCCTAGTCTAAGGGTGGTGCATGAATTTCAAAGGGTAGACCTTACCTGGAGGAATTTGATGTCGTATCTTGCTCCAAGGGCTTTGTGCCATCAAACTTCAAGGCGTTCGATGGGACTGGAATTCCCCGCCAGCATATAGCCCACTTCAGAGATAATTTTGTAATTCCAGAGATGATGAAGCATTGTTGTTCTGCTAATACATCAGCAGTTTATCAGGGATAGCATTTGACTGGTATATCGTGTTGTCCAATGAATCAGTAAAGAAATTTGACAAGTTGGAGCTCTTGTTTTTGAAGAGATTTTCTGGAGCGCAACACCATATCACCATAGGAGATCTCATGGTGGAACGACATAAGCCTAATGAGACCTTGGTTGACTATATCTTGAGGTGGAGAAACTTGAGCATGAAGGTACATGAACAACATGCGATTGAGATTTTACTTAAAAGCATCCATGGACCAGTAGCTTTCATGCTCAAGGGACTCACAATCAATTCATTCGAGAAACTACTAAGCAAAGCAATCAGCTTGTAAAGGAGGTTAAGCACATGGAGTCTCACAGGAAAAGACTGATAAATTCAGAGCAGTCATGACATTTGAGGAGTTTCGACCTCTCACTTTCCTATTGACTATTCCTAGAGGACTAGAAAAGGAACCCTCACCATTAGAAATTCTACACTCTTCTTTGCTTAACTTGAAGTTGCATATATTGGTCAAAATGAGGGAGCTCAAGGAAATTCCCCATAGTTGGTCAAGCCTTAGGACTAACCATGAGTGTTTGGGCTTGGTTAGGCTAGCTTACACACACTACACTTCCTCAAACATCCTAAACCCTAGGATCCCTTGATTTGGTCTCCTGACTCCTTCAGAGAGCTCATGTGGGTGGACCCAAACCCCTTGCCCTTGGCTAAGAGGGTTATGGCCAGCATATTGAGCATCCATAATGAGTCCTCATATGGCACATATTTGTTTGACATTACTTCATGACTTACTTTCCCATTATAGCCCAAAAGCACCAAATTACCAAACAAAATACCCCCTACAACCCTAATTTTTGCTAAAGTTCCCAAAATTGTCCAAAACACCCAAATTTATCCAAAATTCATTTCAAATCACTCACCACTACCTAAATTGGTTAAAATTCACCAAAATGACCAGATCCCCAAAATACCCCAAAATTGCCAAAATTACCATAATTCCCCTCATGACAAAAAATTTTAAAAAATTTCAAAAATTCTAAAAAATTTTAAAATCATCCCAAATATTCCCAATTTTAACTTTGAGCCATCACATTAACCCAATTTGACCAAGTTGACCCATTTTGACAAAAAGCTTCAAATTTCCCTAAAAGGCCCAATTTCCCCAAATTAGCCTCAATCTTGGCCCAATTGACCCCAATCATGCCCAATTTCAATTCCAAATAAAAATTCAACATCCTTAAGACCAATTGAAACCAAGTACAAGCCCAATTTATTCTAATTTCTAGCCCAATTTTACCCAAGTCAAAAAGCCCCAATTTTGACCATATATCCAAATTCCCCAAATTGGCCTTCCAATTCAATTCAAAATCACTTGAGACCCTTTCAAAACGCTTCATTACATCTCCATAAACCAAATTAGACATTTAATTGACCCAAATTTTAGCCCAAATTCACCCCTAATTTTAAAAGCCCAAGTTCAAAACTCTTAATTCCAAAAGCCCAAATCCAAAGCCCACATGGCATGAAATTTCTTCCCACATCCATTTAATAAAAATAATTCCATAAGTTTTAAATTCATGATCAAGTCATTCAAAATCTAACATCATGAAAAAATCCACAAAAATACCCCATAAATCCAAAAATCCCTTCTCATGAAAGTTGGTCAAGCCAAGGACAAACCATGAAGCCATTCCCAAGCCATAGGTGAGCCATGTAAGCCTTTGCCATCTCGCTATGCCGTAAGTGGCAAAAGGAGGAGACCCTTTAGAGATTACCTTAAAAGTGGCCAACCCTTCCCATGTTTCCCCTAAACCCATGTTTAGCCAAATCTCTTTGATGGTGACTCCTCATAAATTAAGCTGAACCACCTGATCCTCTTCAACACCCAAACCTTTCTTGGTGGGTGAGCCCAACCCAAATCATATATTGACTTAAATTGACCCAAAATAACCCTTCACCCATCCTATTTTAATTCAACACCTTTACACATACCAACCCCTAATTGATTGCACCAAATCCAAGCCTTGACTTCTCTGGACCAGATGGTGCATGAGCTTGGCCGGCCAACCACCTTGATTGTCGGAAAACACCATGGCAAAGGGGGAAAAATGAGTTAAACCCAAAATTACACCCAAAAAAGATGGCTCAACCCAGTTGGATTGTTGCCCCCTTATTCTCTCCACCTGAGCAACTCATAGCACTCATTAGCCAACAATGGTGGCCTCTCCTTATTCCTCTATTTAAACTCACCCTCCACAACTAAGGGTAGAGTTGTTGAATTTCCTTAGGGAGACCCTGGAAAATTGAGTCCAAGCTCCCCTTAGCTGCCCTGTGCACAAGCCCTCCATCTTCTAGCCCTCAAAGCCACTGCTTGAGCACAATTTTGGAGCTCAGAATTAAGTTCAAAATAGGACATCCCTCTATAATCCATCATAGTCAAATTAATTGCACCCACACCATCCTCTGAGTGAGAGAAGAAGACCCCCGATAAAAGACCCATCAACAGATCACCCTAGCATAGACTTTTTTCAACACCTCAAATTGCCCTTGATCGAATTTGGGTTTAGACATTTTACCACTGCTCAGGGCTTCATCTAGGTGCTTTCTAGACTCAACTCAAGCTTCTCGAAGCACCCAATCAAGGCCACACCTCTTGGGCAAAGGTATTGCAACCAAACCCTAAATAGAAATTGTTTTGATTATCCATGCTTATAGAATTAATTTAAGACTTGATTAATAGTATGGATTTGTTCTTCTCATTGAGATGAGTCAATAAGAACAAAATGCAATTGATTTCGTTGAGTATCGAGCGAGATATTAGGGTTAGAAACTAGGCGACTCTCAGGTTGAACCAGTTGGGGAATATGAAATACAACTGTTGGATGATGCAAGTATCACATGGATGACCAGCATTGCGTCGAATGGGGCCTCAATCCATAAATGCGGGCTGACTCAGACGGCTTCGCTGAACTAGAAAACGCCGCGTGGAGCTTTGGAGTTTCTTAGGGTGAGGTGGCGCAGTGTTGGAAAAGTAGAAAATTAGGGATTTTTATGAATTACTCAAATCCTTGAACTTCAAAAATCCATATATTGGTGTAAAAAAATCGTAAAAATAAAATCATAATATACTCTTGCTCAGTGAACAGAGGAGAACAATGTGGAAATGGTTTCATGTTTATTTTATGCATGTGTAATTTTTAATAAATTAAATATTTGATTTCTTATTTGGACTTTCCATTTTTGTAGGCATTTCACCATGACTTGATTTTGGGAGCTTTGGTTCTTTTTGTCATGAGGGATCTTCTCTGATTTTTCCAAGATCAGGGGAGATCTCTAAGTAGAGCTCTCTAATTTTCAAGTTGATGGTCTCTAGTTTGGTAAAATAGTTATAATAATTAAAATATTGATTAAAAAAATACAAAACTTATTTTGGTAGGTTCACTGGGGTCAGAGGACCTTAGAAAAAATATAAATTTGATTTAACTCATTAAAAATAATCCTAATTGTCACCAGCCCTATCATAGTTATCACCAAACCCTAAAAATGAAATAAAATTAAATTGGAGTAAATCTAGTTGTAAATCACATAAAAACCATTCTTTATTATAATTTAATGACAGAGGAGCTCCCCATAAAAATTGCAAGTCAATTGGAGTTAATTTGACCACTAAAATGGGCTAATTAAGTGAGATGACATTTTTGGCACTAAAATAATTATAGTAATTAAAATGAAACTAAAAACATCAACAAATTGGTTTTGGGAGCTCCTTATGACTAGAGGAACCTAAGAAAAATAAAAGTGTAATGAAATAAATACTTCATTTCTAAGCTATTTTTAAGCATTTAAATAATTAAAAAATTAATTTAAAAAGTCATAAAAATTGCAAAACTGTAAAAATATTCTAAAATGTTACATTTGGTTTTATAATCACTTGGGACCAATTAAAATAATTTTCCTAAATTTTTAAGTCAAGATATTAATTTTTAAAGGCTTAAAATGATATTTCTTTGATTTTCCACTAAAATAATTCTAATAATTAAAATTTAAATAAAAAAATATGAAATTTGTCTCTCTAGGTTCCCTAACCTTAGAGAGATTTAAGAAAAATATAAAATTTAAAAAAATAAAATTTAATTTTTCTTTCAATTAATATTTTATATTTAATTATTACTCAAAACAACCAAATAATTCTAATAATTAAATTGACCCTCTGAAATCATGAAAATTGGTCTAAGTGATCCTCTTACCTAGGTAAACTTCCAGTAATTTTCTTAAGGACAGAAGCTTTGTGTTAGTTGAGCTATTAAACTTTCTTTAAAAATCCCTATTTTTGCATTAAAAATAATTATAAAATTAAATAAATTCAAAATAATCACATTTTATTCTTTGATGTTTTAATTAATCCAAGAGTGGGGTAACACAAAAATTTTAAAGTCATTTGTGTTTGGTTTATGGGATTTAATCCTTAATTAATATTTAGGCTAATTAAAGGGTAAATGGGTAATGAATGAGCTTAATTGACATGTCTTGATGATTGAAACATGAAAGGGATAAATGGTAGCAACCAATCTCACTTTGATTTCATTAAAGATAAATTTGTAATTTGTCAAATTGATGAAATTTGGAAGAGCAATTAAATAAGAAGATATTAAGGTGAGGGGTTTAACTTTGGAAGAGCATAACCAACTGACTTAAAACCCCAACTAAAACCCTCAATTAATGGTTTTAAAATGATTTATGATTTTTTGATAAGGGTTAAAAATATAAATATTTAAATTTTCATATAAAAATTACAAATCTACCCATTAAGTTTTAAGGGCTCAGTAGTAAATTAGGTTTAATCAAAATCCTGTTTAATGAGGCTTAGAAA
Organism: Phalaenopsis equestris; assembly: GCF_001263595.1. NCBI lineage: Eukaryota > Viridiplantae > Streptophyta > Magnoliopsida > Asparagales > Orchidaceae > Phalaenopsis > Phalaenopsis equestris. The sequence goes on from NW_018242023.1 coordinate 121,268, forward strand.
ATGACCTATAAATAACTTGAAATATTTTTGAAACATTACAAGCCCATCTTTAAAAATAAAACCAGCTAAGTCCCTTAATTAAGCCAAATTACCCTTAAGGGCCTTTACCCGTATAATTAATAAGTGAAACATCAAGTGATAATTACCCCACTCAAAGGAATAATCAAAACATCAAAGTTCATTGTTGACCTCACTTTTGGTTAAGGTCTAGATTTCTCCCCTTTAGTGGCCTAGGGTCTAGCCATAGGACTTTTCTGTTGACTATTCTAATAGGACAAGTAAATGAACCTTCAAAATTAGAAATTCTAAACTCTTCTCTGCTAAACTTGAAGTTCCACATATTGGTCCTGACCTCTAGCACTTGGTAGGTGGGTCCCTGACCTCTAGCTCAAGGGGAGTCCCCATATGAATGCTTGGCCTTAAGGTTGATCCTGGGTGTTGTTTTGGAGCCAGTTCACTCACTTACACTTGATTTCACTTACATTCACTCACAACACAAAACCCAAACTTGCTGACTGTGATCCCTTGATTTTTTGGGAGACTCATGTAGATGTTCCCCTAGACCCAATAGCCCTAGGCTAGGGTCTAGCCAAGACTAGTACATAGAGGACCCAAATGGAGATTCCATTGGTCCATGGCTCAAAGCCTTCTGCCCCCAAGTCTAGTCAACTTACGAAAATACCCCCAAACCCCAAATTTCACGAAAATTCCCAAAATTACCCAAACTACCCAAGTTTGTCCAAAAATCAACTCAAACCATTTAATACTGCCCAAATTGCTCAAAACTTCCCAAAATTGCCAAAATTACCAAAATACCCCTAAATTTGTCAAAATTACAAAAATACGCTTGGTGGCCCAAAATTTCCCAAAATCCTCAAAATCATCTCAAACTTCCCTAAAACAAATGTGGACCCTTCAATTAAACCCAATTTGATCATTTTGACCAACTTAGACCAAAAGCCCCAATTGCCCCTAAAAGCCCAATTTTCCCAAATTCACCCTAAATGTCTATAAATTTGGTTCCAACTTTCTTCAAATATTAATTCTAAACTCAAATTCATCATGATAAAACCCAATTCAAACCAAATCCAAGCCCAATTGACCCACATTTGAATCCAATTTCAACGCAAATCAAAAAGCCCCAATTTGACCCAAAACCAAAATTCCACTCAATTGAACCCCCCAAGTCTTTCCAATTGTACCAATTATGCATCATAAACTCTTTGGAACATATCCACACACCAAATTGAACCCTCAATTGACATGGGTAAGGCCTCAATTTCACTGAATTTCAACCCAAAATTTGCCCCAATTTAGCCATGTGCCAAAATTCCAAAATTGAACCCTCAATTGACCTGGGTAAAGCTTCAATTTCACTGAATTTTAACCCAAAATTTTCCCCAATTTAGCCATGTGCCAAAATTCCAGCAAATTTAATGCCCTAACCCCAAAATTGGCACCCAATTAATGTTGAAAAATCTTCATAACATCCCCTTAGAGCATTTTGAACTCTCAATTTAGATTTAACTGAACTCTAGCGCAATCTAAACTCAAGTTTAACCCAACATCCCCAAATTGATAAAATGCTCAAAATCCTTCAAATTGACCATTCAAATCAATTCAAAGTCAGTCCAAATCTATTATAAACTCTTTATGACAATCATCCACAAAAAATTGATTAATAAATTAGGCTCAATGACATGGCTAGCCTAACCCAAAGTAAACTTCAAGATAATTTGGCCCAAATTGAACTCATGCACTAAAATTGACTTAGCCATGTTAAATTGAGCAAACTAAAGCTTTTACAACCATCAAGTACATCCTAATAACCAGGCTAGACGCACCTAGCCCACCTAAAGAAGTTATGGATCAATGGTCCCTTGATTTAATGTATTTCACGCATATTTGGTCTAAACTCAAATATCTTTTCCATCATGCCTTACCATTAGTGTTGAACCATCCTTAAGCACCCCCTGACCTTCCTAAGCCCAGAATTGACTAAACTCTGGTCAGCCACCACCTCAGCCATAAGAAATAGTGTCGGCACTATTTTTGGTGTGGGGTTTGCCCGTAAGAAGCTACTCAAAATTAAACATCCTTGACTTGGCTCACTCCCATTGGCAACTAGAGCCATTCTTCCCTTCATGCCAGCAAACTTTAGCACCCAATCCTAGCCCTGAGCTCCACCTGGTAGCCATGGCTATAAAGGAAGCTCTCAAAAACCAAAGGGGAGAGTGCTTGAAACCTTGGGGAAAATCTGCTAAAATCTCACCAGATTCTCTCCAAACCTTCCCAAGTTTAACCCCTTTGCTCTTAGCCACTCACAACCACTCCACATAGTCAATTTCTTCATTAAAATTTGTTTCAAAACTAGGACAATCCACAACTCCACACTACATTAAACTTAAATTAATTATGCACACACCATCCCCTAAGAGAGAGAAGCTGATTCCCCACAAAAGCCCCATCATAGAGAGCCTCTAACCTAGCTCTAGACCAACACCCAAAAACAGCTTTGATCAAAGTCATAAACAATTCACCAGGGCCTAGGACTTCATCTGAAGGTTCTTTGGGTCCATTTGAAGCTACCAAAACCATATGATGGAGGCTTTCCCTCTCAGACAAAGGTTGAGGAATAGGAAGAATCGATAGGTACACTTTTGAGTTATTGCATTACAATCTACTTTTATTTATTTGCACCTCTTGTTCTCTGCTTATAAACTTGCATGTTAAACAATAAGGTCACCCTGCATGTCAAAACTGAAACTTTTAGGATAGCCACATAACTGAAACCAAAACCAAAACTAAAAATTAAACAAGATAAAATTCATTTCCACAAATGTCAAAATATAAAATAACTAAAAATTTAATCACAAAAAAAAACAAGCTCCCTGAAGAATAAGCTCAGGGTGGACAAAGATATGTAGTTCATAAGCACAGGGTGGACAGAGATATGACCCTTGTAGAACAAGCTCCCAGAAGAATGCGCCTCAAGATAGAGCAACAAGTCATCACTAAGGTAAAGAAGTTAATAGATGCTAACTTTGTGTGGGAAGAGAAATACCCCACATGGTTAGCTACTATTGTAACAGATAAGAAGAAAAATGGACATATTTGTGTTAGTGTCAACTTCAGAGATTTAAATAAAGCCTGCCCAACAGATAAATTTGTGTTGCCGATACCAGAAATGATGGTAGACATCGATTTGACACATGAGATTTTCTCCTTCATGGATGGATCATCGAGATACAGCCAAATCAAGATGGCTTCAGAGGACGTAGCACTTATAACCTTCATTACACTGATTGGGATCTTTTGCTAAACAATGATTTCATTCAAGTTAATGAATGCCAGAGAAACTTATCAATGAGCTATATCAAAGATCTTTGACGGCCTCATTCACAATCGAGTGGAGTGCTACGTGGATGATTTGGTCATCAAGAGAAAATAGAAAATATACCATTTGAACGATTTGAGGATTATGTTTGAATGATTACAATAATATAATCTCAAAATGAGTCCCTTAAAGTGCCCCTTTGATGTCTTCTATGAGAAATTTCTAGGATTCATTGTTTGTCATCGGGGAATCAAGATCGACCCAAATATGATTAAAGTTATCTTAGAAATACCTCCTCCAAAAATCATGAAAAAATTACGCTCCTTCCAAGGAAAGTTGGCATATTTAAGATACTTTATTTCTAATCTCTCAAGTAGGTGTCAGTTCTTCTCGACATTAATTAGAAAGGATGTCAAATTCGTTCGGGAAGAGAAATGCTAGTGGGTCTTTCAGGACGTTAAGCAATATTTAATGACACCTCCTATTTTGGCAGCCTTTATCCCAGGAAAACCATTGATACTTTATACCACGGTCTTAGATGACTCTCTCGGAGCCCTATTAGCTCAGGTCAATGACGAGGGTAAGGAAAACACGCTCCACTACTTGAGTCGATGTCTAATATAGATGGAGATAAAGTATCCACCCATTGAGAAGCATTATCTAGCTTTGATTTTTATCACTTAAAAGCTTATGGATTACATACTCTCTCATAAGATTACCTTAATTTCAAAAGTTAATCCGTTGCAATATTTGATGACTAGAACAACACTAAATTGAACCCTCAATTGACCTGGGTAAAGCTTCAATTTCACTGAATTTTAACCCAAAATTTTCCCCAATTTAGCCATGTGCCAAAATTCCAGCAAATTTAATGCCCTAACCCCAAAATTGGCACCCAATTAATGTTGAAAAATCTTCATAACATCCCCTTAGAGCATTTTGAACTCTCAATTTAGATTTAACTGAACTCTAGCGCAATCTAAACTCAAGTTTAACCCAACATCCCCAAATTGATAAAATGCTCAAAATCCTTCAAATTGACCATTCAAATCAATTCAAAGTCAGTCCAAATCTATTATAAACTCTTTATGACAATCATCCACAAAAAATTGATTAATAAATTAGGCTCAATGACATGGCTAGCCTAACCCAAAGTAAACTTCAAGATAATTTGGCCCAAATTGAACTCATGCACTAAAATTGACTTAGCCATGTTAAATTGAGTAAACTAAAGCTTTTACAACCATCAAGTACATCCTAATAACCAGGCTAGACGCACCTAGCCCACCTAGAGAAGCTATGGATCAATGGTCCCTTGATTTAATGTATTTCACGCATATTTGGTCTAAGCTCAAATATCTTTTCCATCATGCCTTACCATTAGTGTTGAACCATCCTTAAGCACCCCCTGACCTTCCTAAGCCCAGAATTGACTAAACTCTGGTCAGCCACCACCTCAGCCATAAGAAATAGTGTCGGCACTATTTTTGGTGTGGGGTTTGCCCGTAAGAAGCTGTCGACCATCGGAATTGAAATCCCGTCGCCCGCTTCGGAAGGACGTTAAAAAAAATTTAGTTTTGAAAAAGATGAAGTCAAACTGACCCCATAATTTTCATAGTTTAAATGAAA
>NW_018242023.1:127056-135622 GCF_001263595.1 Phalaenopsis equestris
AGAGTTTGGTCCCTAATTATGTGGTTAGGCTGGGAGGATACCGGCTGCCACTTTAGAGCTCCCACTACTCCCTCACCTAAGGGCTAAAAATCTCACATTAGTTTCCAATCAACTGGACCAAATTTGGGAATTTAATCTTTCACCTTAAAATCTCCAATTTTGCATCCAATAAAGTATATTTTCCTATTTATTTGCACTCAACCCCATGAATGACATCCTCTCCCATGAAATCAAATACGATTCTCCTCATGCTATAGAAATCATATCCCTTTTGAAACATATGTTTCTCAATACATTTTAACATTTCAATTAGCCAGATTGAAAAGTAAATGAAGATTGAAGTTCAAATCATCACAAATTATTGACATTTAAAACCATATAAAACAAAATCAGTTCTTCACAAAACGATATCTCAAAGTAGAGTGAAGGATAAAGAAGATTGAAGTTCAAATCATCACAAATTATTGACATTTAAAACCATATAAAACAAAATCAATTCTTCACAAAACCATATCTCAAAGTAGGGAGAAGGATAAAGAAGACTACTCAGAATTCATGAAAAGGATACGAAAAAACATGAATTTTATATATAAAAACAAGTTTACAAAACAAAGAAATAAAGAACACAACTTATCTCACAATCCTTCCCAAGAAAATCTCTAAAAGTCTCTTATAGAACTTTCCCTCTTTACAAGCATGCTCAATTCTGTCTTAGAAGTGTAATGAAGAAGAAATCTCTCACCTTCCCTCTCCTCTTACAATCCTTGAAGAAAATCTCCAATCCCTTCACTTTCTCTCTCTATCTCACGCCACTCTCTCTCATCAAACTCCTCTTGCCATCCTTTTCAACTCCCTTCATACCCTGGACTATCATCTCTTTTATTAGAGGTTGCCTCCCTCCAAAAAGAATTCAAAATTCCCTTCAAAATTCTATCCAAAAGTCAACCCTTTTGAATTCAAAAGACATGTATATTGATACAAGAGACATATCCCTTCATAAGAGAAACTTCCAAAGTGTCTAGATACATTGAATCACCCCATGGGGTGCTTAGAAAAAGTGTCCCTTTTTAAAATTCACGCAAAATTTGTTCCGATCTGTCTTGATATGCAAAAAGTCATCTCAGGCGCTGGTTCTGATGCTTAAGGCGCCAACTTGCTTAAGACTGTGTTGTTCTGGGTTTTGGAGTTTCAGGAACTAAATCTGGTGCTTTTGGTGCCAGTTCTTTGTTAAATGGCACTTTAAGAGTCAATTCTGGCACTTCAGGTGCCAGCTCTTTGTCAAATGGTGCTTCAGGCACCAGAATCCCAAAATTTACTGTTTTAGCTCTGAGTTTTATCCTTTTTGCTACTTTTGCTCTAAATGCCTAAAATTGATATACCTACAACAAAAACATGCAAATACCCTTCTTTAAAGTACAATATCACCAATAATAAGCATAAAATGTATACTTAAAAAAACATATTATTTTGGTGTATCAAAATCCCCTAAACTTAAATGTTACTTATCATTAAGTGACACTTTTACTACATAAAAGCATATGACTTAGGATAAAGATTAACTTATAACTTCTTTACTTTATTTAAATAAATAAAGTAGTAAAATTTAAGAAAATTCTTTAATAACTTAGATTTAAACTCTAAGTCTAAGAGTACTTAGTAATCAAATTTAAGATTTCTGAATCTTTGTTCTATTCAAGAAGAATTTAATTTGTCATATCAAGGAAACTTAGAACATTCATATGAAAAAGAACCTCATGAGAACTTTACTGATAATGCTACTAATACTCCAATACAAGTTTAGAAAATGTAATAAGGACTTTTCCTTATAGTTGATTCAAGTGAAGCCAATTTTTTATTATGCATCTCCTTAAGCTTCTCCTCACTCATTTTTCTTTTTTCTTTTTTTTCTTCTTTTCTTTTTTTCTTATTTTCCTTTTTTCATTTAGGATCTTTTCAATCCTTACTTTTATTTCTTTTACAAGTAAGGATTACTATATCTGGATAGCCTTTAATAATTTTGAACTTCATGATCCTCTTCTTAAAGTCAAAACTTTTTACCTTTCTTCACTTTATAAATTCATATTAGTTTATGATTTTTCATAAAGTTTCATTCTTTTCTTCTTACATGAAACTCTAAAATTTTTAATTTTTCAAAAATACAATTTTCTTTACTTAAATAGAAAAACATAGTTTTATCTTATCATACCAAACATCTTTAATTTAAAAATTGACCTTCATTATTAAAAGCTTATACTTAAATTTACCATAATATTCATATACATAAGTATAGTCATTTAAAGTTAAATCTTAATATCCTAGGTCATGTTAAATTATTTTTAAAAATATAGTTAATTGAGGACAAATAAAATTTAGTTTACTTGTTTTTAAAAGAAAATTTTCTTTCCCCTAAGTTTAAATTTTTAAGTAATTTAAAAATGCGTTAGTACAAAATTCAACTGGCGAAAGAAAATAGTAAATGCATAAAAATAAAAACTAACCTGTAGAGGAATTTTAAGAATGAAACTAGGCTCTGACATATTGCAAGTACTAATTTTAAAAATGCAAACAGGCTTTAAAGCATTGTTTATCTCACCTTTGGTTGAGGTCTAGTTTTTCCTCTTTAGTAGCTTAGGGTCTTGCCATAGGACTTCCCTGTTTACTTTTCATAGAGGACTAGAAAGGAACCCTCACTATTATAAACTATAAGCTCTTCATTTCTTAACTTGAAGTTCCACATATTGGTCCTAACCTCTAGCACTTAGTAGGTGGGGTCAGTAAGGGGGAGCTTAAGGGGAGTCCCCATAGGGCTGCTTGGCCTTAGGGTTAGCCCTCTATTGTTGTGGTCTTGGTTAGTCTCTCACACACACTTGAAAATTATACTTCCACTCACTACCTTAAACCTAAACTTACTTAACTCCGATCCCTTGATCTTTTGGGAGACTCTTGTAGATGGTCCACTAGACCCACTAGCCCTAGGCTAGGGTTTAACTAAGACCAGCACATGAAGGATGCAAAGTAGAGAATTCTATTAGTCCATAGCTCAAGTAGGGTGATAGACACTCCAATTTTATAAAAAAAGCCAACTTAGCCTTTTGCTCTCAAATTTACCCAAATTACCAAATTACCAAATTATCATTGAAACCCTAAAATTGTCCAAAATTTCCAAAATTACCCAAATATTCAACTTTGTTCAAAAATCATTTCAAACCATTTGAAACCACCCAAATTTACCAATACACCACAAAATCATTTTAAATGTCCCCAAAATCAATTTGGACCACTCTATTGAGCTCAATTTGACCAATTTTGACCAAAAGCCCCAAATTGCCTTTAAAGGCCCAATTACCCCAACCCTATTGTCCACTAATTTGGTACCAATTTAAATTCCAAACTAAAATTTAGCATGTCCAAAATTGATTAAAACCAAATCAAAGATTAATTGACCCACATTTGAGTCCAATTTCAACCCAAATCAAAAAGCCCCAATTTGACCCAAAACCAAAATCTCACTCAATTGAACTCCCAAATCTATCTAATTGCCCTAATTTTGCATCATAAACTCTTAAAAACATTTCCCCATATCAAATTGAACCTTCAATTGGTGTTGATCAAGCCTTAATTTCTTTTAAATTTGACTTGGACCAATATCCCCAATTTTGCCCCAAATTAGCCATGTCCCCAATTTCAACCAAATTGAATCCCATAACCCCAAAATTTCCATCCAATGGATATTCAAAACTTTTCATGAAAATTACCCACATCAGATTGAATCATCAGTTGGGCCTTAGCCAAAATTGGCCCAACTCAAACCCAAGTCTAACCCAATATCCCCAAAATAGATCAAATGTCCAAATTCCTTCAAATTGAACCTCCAAATCAATTTAAAATCACTCCAAATCTTTTCTAAACTCCTTTTGACAATCATCTACACCATCTTGATCAATCAATTGAGTCTAATAGTGTGAATAGCCCAACTTAGCCCAACTTGAACCTAAAATTGACCCATGACCTAAATGTGACCAAAACTATCCAAAGTTGTTAACTTAAAGCCACTACAGCCACCAACTAGACCTTAGTGACCAGGCTAAACCCATCTAGTCCACCCTATGCGAGCCATGGACCTAAGGTCCCCTAAATTAAGGGATTTCTTTCCTAAAATGCTTAAGCCAAGGAGAACTTTGAAAAAACCCGTCACTAACCCAAATAATTGCTTTAACAGATTTCCCTGAGGTTCCCGAGCCACCTGAACACCTACCCTATCCTGGGTAGCCATCATAGTTGGTGGAGGGCCCAAAACGGAGGGATACCAAACCTTAATTTGAAACCATTTGAACCCAGTGAATGTGTCAAGCCCTGATTGGTCACTGGTGCCATTTATCCCTCCACTTTAGCTCTCCATTGCACCCCCAGCCACCCCTGAGCTCAGCCAAGTGGCCATGGCTATAAATTGAGCTCTACACGGCCAAATGGGAGAGTGCTTGAAACTGTGGGCAAAATTTACCAAAATCTCACCAAAGCTTCTAAAAACCTTCCTAAGTTCAATCCCTATGCTCTTAGCCACTCACAACCACTCCACATAGTCAATTTCTTCATTAAAATTTGTTTTAAAACTAGGACAATCCACAACTCCACACTACATAAAGCTTAAATTAATTATGCACACACCATCCCCTAAGTGAGGGAAGCTGATTCCCCACAAAAGCCCCATCATAGAGAGCCTCTAACCTAGCTCTAGACCAACACCCAAAAACAGCTTTGATCAAAGTCATAGACAATTCACCAGGGCCTAGGACTTCATCTAAAGGTTCGTTGGGTCCATTTGAAGCTACCACAACCATCTGATGGAGGCTTCCCCTCTCAAACAAAGGTTGAGGAATAGGAAAAATCGATAGGTACACTTTTGAGTTATTGCATTACAATTTACTTTTATTTATTTTCACCTCTTGTTCTCTGCTTATAAACTTGCATGTTAAACAATAAGGTCACCCTGCATGTCAAAACTGAAACTTTTAGGATAGCCACATAACTAAAACCAAAATCAAAACTAAAAAATAAACAAGATAAAATTCACTTCCACAAATATCAAAATATAAAACAACTAAAAATTTAATCACAAAAAAACAAGCTCCCTAAAGAATAAGCTCAGGGTGGACAAAGATATGTAGTTCATAAGCTCAGGGTGGACAAAGATATGTAGTTCATAAGCTCAGGGTGGACAAAGATATGTAGTTCATAAGCTCAGGGTGGACAAAGATATGACCCTTGTAAAACAAGCTCCCAGAAGAATGCGCCTCAAGATAGAGCAACAAGTCATCACTAAGGTAAAGAAGTTAATAGATGCTAACTTTGTGTGGGAAGAGAAATACCCCACATGGTTAGCTACTATTGTAACAGATAAGAAGAAAAATGGACATATTTGTGTTAGTGTCAACTTCAGAGATTTAAATAAAGCCTGCCCAACAGATAAATTTGTGTTGCCGATACCAGAAATGATGGTAGACATCGATTTGACACATGAGATTTTATCCTACATGGATGGATCATCGAGATACAGCCAAATTAAGATGGCTTCGGAGGACGTAGCACTTATAACCTTCATTACACTGATTGGGATCTTTTGCTAAACAATGATTTCATTCAAGTTAATGAATGCCAGAGAAACTTATCAATGAGCTATAACAAAGATCTTTGACGGCCTCATTCACAATCGAGTGGAGTGCTACGTGGATGATTTGGTCATCAAGAGAAAATAGAAAATATACCATTTGAACGATTTGAGGATTATGTTTGAATGATTACAATAATATAATCTCAAAATGAGTCCCTTAAAGTGCCCCTTTGGTGTCTTCTATGAGAAATTTCTAGGATTCATTGTTTGTCATCGGGGAATCAAGATCGACCCAAATATGATTAAAGTTATCTTAGAAATGCCTCCTCCAAAAATCATGAAAAAATTACGCCCCTTCCAAGGAAAGTTGGCATATTTAAGATACTTTATTTCTAATCTCTCAAGTAGGTGTCAGTTCTTCTCGACATTAATTAGAAAGGATGCTAAATTCGTTCGGGAAGAGAAATGCTAGTGGGTCTTTCAGGACGTTAAGCAATATTTAATGACACCTCCTATTTTGGCAGCCTTTATCCCAGGAAAACCATTGATACTTTATACCACGGTCTTAGATGACTCTCTCGGAGCCCTATTAGCTCAGGTCAATGACGAGGGTAAGGAAAATACGCTCTACTACTTGAGTCGATGTCTAATATAGATGGAGATAAAGTATTCACCCATTGAGAAGCATTATCTAGCTTTGATTTTTATCACTTAAAAGCTTATGGATTACATACTCTCTCATAAGATTACCTTAATTTCAAAAGTTAATCCGTTGCAATATTTGATGACTAGAACAACACTAAATTGAACCCTCAATTGACCTTCTAGATGTTTAGCAAGGTGGTCGATGATTTTATTGTAATTTAGTATGACTTTTGTACCCAACATAACCTTTGTTCTCCTCCGTGCAATCAAGGGACAAATTTTAGCATATTTTCTCATAGCGCACCCACTTCCAACTGGGTCTCATTTTAATGATGAGTTACCAGATGAGCAGATGATGGGGCTTCTTCAGCCAGAAAAGACAGAATCAGGAACAGTTATACCAGGCAAAGTAGGAATTGGTCTGATTTTCTTCACTCCAGATAAGGGCATGTTGAGATTCTCCTATTACTTGATAGATCCGTGCAGCAATAATGAAGCAGAATATGAAGCACTGATCACTGGATCAAAATTAGAAACATTGATAGATATAATAGATATTGCCATCTATGGCGACTCGTGACTCGTCATTCAACAAGTTGTCAGACAATATACGATTTTGAAGCCAAGGTTAGCAGAATATCATAAGTACCAATGAAGCTGCTTGAATAGATCCCCAGTGTGACTCTCTACTAGATTCTTTGAGGAGATAATGCTAACTCTGATGCTTTAGCCAAACTTGCAAAAACATTGGCGTGTCCTCCAGAGGATTCCACTAACATTACAGTACAAGGAAGATGAGTTTTCTCTCGCATCTACCTCGACAATCTACATAATCTCAAAAAAGAGGAAGGAACGATGATTGCAGTTGCTGACATCAATGAAGCCTGGCGTAAGCCATTAATAGAATATTTATAAACTGGAAAAATTACCAAAGGACAAGTCTGAGGCATATCAAACCACAAGAAGGGATATGTCATATGCTTTAGCGGGTGATGTACTCTACAGAAGATCATTCGTTCAGATGTGGCTACAATATCTAAGTAGAGCAGAAGCACAGAATATTATCAAAGAAGTACACGCTGGATTTTGTGGTGCTTACCAGCAAGGGCCTGAAATTAAAATGAAGATCAAGAGACTCAAATATTATTCGTCAGCAATGATGTATGATTGCATGGATACAACAAGAAGGTATCACCCTTGCAAAGTGCATGGGGTGGTCTTACACCAACCTCTGAATATGCTACAACCAACCGTCGCGTCGTGGCCATTCAAGTGTTGGGACATGAACATAAAAGGTCTGATAGACCCTCCATACCCTAAGGGACATAAATTCATTCTTGCTGCTCCGAGTTACTTCTCCAAATGGGCAGAAGCAGTGTCATTACGAGAGGTTACAATAAAGCATGTCCTTCAATTTTTCAAGAGTCAAATTATTTTCTATTTTGGTGTACCGCGCAGAGTGATTTACGATAATGAGACAACCTTTAAGAGCATTAAGATCAATAATTTCATCAAAAGTCATGGGATAGACTGGAGGTACTCTACAATTTATGATCTAAGGGTAAGTGCACTATCGGAGGCCTTCAACAAAACACTGGTATAGATTTTGAAGAAAACGTTGAACAAAAATAAAAGTGATTGGCATAATAAACTGTTAAAAGCTTTATGTGCCTACCGGAAGATGTTTAGAACCCTCACTCAATGTACTACCTATGCACTTCTGTACGGGTCTGAGGCCATATTGCCCCTGGAGGTTTAAACACCATCTCTCTCAGAGTCATCGTCGCTAACCAAATTACAACCGAAGAAAGTGCAAAAATTAGACTTGAAGAATTAGAAAGTCTTGAGGGAAAACAACTAAAAGCACAACAACATTTGGAAATTTACCAGACGAGGATGGTACAAGCTCATGACAAATTGGTCCGCCTGAGGACTTATAAAGTGGGTGACCTCATTCATGTTCTCAAAAGACCTATTCTTACCTGTCGTAAGATAGGTGGTAAATTTGAGCCAACATGGGAGGGACCATTTGTCATAGAAAAGGTCTATTCAGGAGGAACGTACCAGATGGTGGATTTCTGAGGCGAAAAACCTATACTACCTATCATTGGACGATATTTGAAGACATACTATAAAACTTGACATTATTCGAAATGAGAATTTAATTTTTCTGGGGTTATTTATTTGGCCAAGCATCTATTACTGGGTCCAAAACTTTGTAATAAATCAACCTCAATAAAATGAAAAATTTTGAAGTTGCATACTTTGATGTTCTCCTTTCTGCTTTTAAGTTTGGTATTCTACTAAAATATA
>NW_018242023.1:137639-147049 GCF_001263595.1 Phalaenopsis equestris
TGAAACAAACGGCAAAAAAAAAAAAAAAAGGCTGCGCGGCACCGCGCAGCATGCCCACCGCCCTCCCAAACGGTCCCTTATTCTCCTTAGCAAACTTTAAGACCTACTAAAGGGCAGCAACTTCAGTGTCCAAAACATCTTCAGCAATATATGGGGCCTTATAGAAAAGCAAAGTATGCCATGTGTGATCTCTAAAAATTCCCCCAATACTTGCTCTCTTATTTGTGTAGCTTCCATCTGTATTGATTTTAATGAATTGGTAAGGAGGTATCTCCCATCTAACCTTGATGATCTTAATATTATTAGCAACCATGGTGGGTATGGTCTGCAGGATCTTAGGGAACTTCCTCCAACTTATCAGCTTATTTAGATGTGTCAAACAGTTAATCGTCACCCTTGTAGTGCTGACCTCCCTCTCCTCATGTTTGGCCATGTTCCTAGCCATCCAGAGGAACCAAGCAACAATGAAGGGAATTGGCATGAGGTTAATCTCTTGCCAATATTTAATACAATCTATTATGTTATTCCAAACTATATTTATCAGGTTAATATTCATTTGGGAGGTCAATCTATTCCAAACCTCCTTACCAAATTTGCACCTGAAAAATAAGTGATCCCTGGAATCCTGGTCAAGCTTGTAGAGATGGCATCTAGATGGTCCTTTCAGGCCTTTCAGTTTCAGGATAACATTAGTAGGAAGTAAATTATTTAGGGCTCTCCAAGAAAAGAACAGTATGAAAGGGGTAAGGTGTTTTTGGCAAGAGGATACATTCCATTGGCAGGTGTCCTAGCTGTACAAATTATTCTGGATATCCTTTGAAATTCTTGCCTTGGTCCTGTTCCTCAAGTTAAGATGAACTTTGTTGTTCCTATCAAATTGGATAGTTGAAATGGAGCTGACAGAATGATCCTTCAAAATACTCCTCAAAGTGTCCTCAGACCAAACATTACCATTCCAACAGTTCTTTACAAGTAGATTTCCCTCCTTTTCATCGTGCAAAGGTTCCAAATATTTTGTAGGGCACTAATTGTCTTTCCAAAAATTGATATCCCTATGGCCCAACTCCCATCTTAGCAGCTTTTCAATGTGTTCTCTGACCTTTAGCATCTGAATCCAAATTCTCGAATCTCCCACCTTCATAGTGCCCTCCCTAGGGTGATCAAATTTGCAGTATTTGGCCTGCATGAATTTGGCCCATAAGCTTTCATTTTGTTTGAATTTAATCCAAAGCTTACACAAGCTGATGTGTTGCATCTGGTGCAATCCTTTAAAGCCCAAACCACCAGCCTCCCAAAGTTTAGCTACTTTTTGCCAGCTTGCCCAAGCCACTTGTTTCCTGTTCCCAGCCCAAAGAAATTTGTTCAAGGTTCTTTCCAGCATCAAAGAGGTGCTTCTTTTCATTATTGCCACTTGGAGTACATATAAAGGGATAGAGGTAAGAATGCTCTTAAGGAGGGTGATCCTACCACCATTGGACAAATAAGAGTTAGACCACCCCTGAAGAGTAGAGATTATCCTATCAATAACCTCATCAAATTAAATCAACTTTGTTCTTCCTCTAATCAAGTGGATCCCCAAAAAATTGAATGGGAGGCTCAAGCTAGAGAATCCAGTGTATGAGTGCATCCATTGTTTGATTGGTAGGGAGACTCTTTCACTGATCAGTATCTCACATTTATCCTTGTTTACCTTTAGACCAGATACCTATTGAAAATGTTGTAGGCACTCCATAATGGACTAGGTAGCAGACTTAGTAGCCCTATTAAACATCAGAATGTCATCAGCATAGATCGGATGGTTGATATCCATCTTAGCTCTATTATGATAAGTATTGAAGCTTTTTCTATTCTCCTTGCAATCAATCAGTCTAGAGAAGTAATCCAGGACCAGGATAAAAGTGGTGGGGGATAGAGGCTGCCCTTGTTTGAGTCCTCTAGAAGCTTTAAAGAATCCATGAGCTTTTTCATTTATAAAAATTGAATTAGTATTATCCTCCAGCCATCTTTTAATAATCTGACAGTACTCTCTGGAAAAGCCCCTAGCCTCCAAGCATTCAATAATGAAATCCCAGTTCACCATGTCATAAGCCTTTTTCAAATCAAGCTTAAAGATGGCATTTCCCCCTCTGCAAGGTTTCTCCAAATTCTGTAGAAGTTCTTGAGCCAGGAGGATGTTATCCCCAATGCTTATGCCTTTCACAAAAGCAGCTTGGTTATTGCTGACAAGTTGAGGTAATACAGGCTGGAGTCTGTGTATAATAATTTTTCTTATAGTTTTGCTTATAACACTATTAAGACTCAGGGTTCTGTAATTGTTCCAGCTATCCTTGATAGAGGTCTTAGGAATGAAGAATAGTAGAAACACTGAAATAATTAGGTAGGGAGTTACCTTTGAAAAAGTGTTGGATAGCTTTGATCACCTCCACCTTGATAACATCCCATGCTTTCTCGTAGAAGTCTGCAGTAAACCCATTAGGGCCAGCAGATTTAGAACTGTCTATGGAATTCAAAGCTATTTTAATCTCCTCCTCATCAGGAATATCTCTCAAATGTAGATTGACAGTAAACTACTTGCTATCTGCAAACAAATTACTATCAATATGCACTCTTTCACTGTTGTTCCCATTCATAAGGTTGTGGCAGTACTACACAACACTTTGAGCAATGTCCTCCTCTTGCCTGAGCCAAGTTCCATTCTGGTCCTTGATGGAGTATATAGTGTTGCATTATGTCTGGTATTTAATGCAAGCATGGTAGAATTTGGTGTTTCTATCTCCTTCAGTAAATTTGGTTTTGGCAGCCTTTTGTTGTAGGAAATGTTCCTACCACTGAACAACATTTAAGAGTTTCTCATTTGCCTCAAGAAGAACAGCTTCATCAATCCTCCCTTTGCTATGCTCCTCCTCCAGATCAATTACCTCCTTTTCAACCTTATCCACAATTAGCAGAAGGTCCCAAAATGTGTCCCAACTCCACTGTTTAAGAGCTTTGCCCACCTTCTTTTGATTAATCCACAGGTTGATGAAGGGGTCAGAGTGAAGGTCATTCTTCCAATATTCCTTAATAATATTCAAGAAGTTAAAGTGTTGAGACTACACATTCAGATATCTGAAAGAGCTTTTCTGGATTGTCACCTTATTCCTTATAGAGATCAGTAAAGGCCTGTAGTCTGAACCAGCTAGGCTTAAGTGAGTGATGGATGTCTGCAGAAAATTTTGGATCGAATTATCATTGGCAAGCACTCTATCCAACCTTTCCCACATGTCCTTCCTTCTCCAAGTTAGGGCCACTAAAACTAAGATCAAATAACCCAGTTTTTTGAATATTATCATTAAAAAATGATATAGTGGTAGGGTTGGGAGGTCTACCCCCCTTCCTCTCAGTAGGAGAGGAAATGCAATTGAAGTCTCCTCCCACAAGCCATGCCTTATCAATTGATCCTTGGATGAGCTGCAAGGATTCCCACAGATCAATTCTAGCAACTTTAGAGCTTCCTGCATAGACAAAAGAAGCAAACACCTCCATACCCACAAAGCTGAGATTCTTAAGATTTGATTATAGTTAAGGAAGATAGAGCACTTCATTTCTTTCCTACAGAACACCCAAATTTTGTTGTTGATATTAGCGAACAGATTGAAGCCGGGGAAGTTTTTGGCAATTTTAAAAGTGTTGAGATGAACCATAGGTTCCAAAATGGCTATGCACCAAAATTTGTGTTTTTTATTTAGATATTTGAGTCTTTTTAAGGATAAGGGGTGGGCAATCCCCCTTATGTTCTAGCACAGCAGATTGATCCTGGGGAGGGGGGAGAAGAATAAGGTTGGGACCTAGACCTAGTCCTCCCACTTGTTTTGTTAGAGCCTATTTTTATCTGATTGATATGAACCTCCAAACTCTGAAGCTCCTTTCCTTTTCTTCTGTTCTTCTGATTTGTAGTTCTTTTTCTTTTTAGTTTTCTGAATTTTCCAATCTGACTCCAGTTCTTTATTCATTGCTTCTACTAAGTTCTGGCTGGGGGAAGCCACCACTAAATCCACCACATGGTTCTTTAAATTTCTGGGAGACAAGGGAGCTAGCATCACCTCCCCAACTGTCTCAACCTCTAAATGGATCTCCAAATTCTTATCCTTTGTAGGTTTCTGACCAGAAACAGTGCTTACATTTTCAACTGTCCTTGCCACAGAGGAGAAATCCTGTTGGATGAAAGTCTCTTCTTTCCCTGCTACAGTACAGGTCTTCTTGTGCACTTCTTTACTTCCAACTTCCAGGAGATTTTTGTTGGCATCAACCAACTTCTACTAAGGTTGGTGGTAAACCCTTCTATTGGGGGGGTTTAACCTATAACATCTCTCCCTAGAATGTCCAAACATTTTACAATGTTGGAAATAATGGAGTCTTTGCTCCATGACTACTTCTTGCCAAAACCCCCTCAGTGTCCCCAATCCAGATCCTCTTGACATCAGGAAGAGTAACATCCCTTTCCACTAAGATTCTTAAACTGGCTAGTATGGCTTTGTTATAAGTGGCAGCATCTACCTTCAAAGGTGTACCCAAGGTGCACCAAATATTGAACAAGGCATTCAATTTAAATAGGTGCAATGACAATTTAGGTAGCTTAAACCGAATAGGCATTGTGGGAGGTTCTTGTGAGGGGTCATAATCAGGAGACAATTTTAAAATTTTCATTTCTGTTCCAGCTATGATGGTGGATGGTTTGGCAAATATTCTGACATAGTCTTCTTGCTTTGTTAGCTAAATTAGGAGATGTCTGCCATCCAACAGACCTAGCTTCCACTCTAAAATTTTCAAGGAGTTAAAATATTTCCTTACAAGATCCATCTTTGGGTGGCCCAAGCTAAATTTACCAATTAGAGTAAATTGAACCTCCAAGTTTAAAGTCCAAGTTTAATTCAGAAATCTCCTTTTCAGAGAAAATATCAGCTAGTTCCCCATCTTTTGATCCCACTGGATGAATGCAAGAGGCAGAAGTTCTCCCAGCGGCAGTGTTATGGAATTCCTGAGGTAAGACTAGTAAATCAGGGTCCAAAAAAGGGGAATAGGGATTTCCTACCACCCCAGCATAAGTAGCTTTAGTCCATTACAAATTTGTCTCCAGATCAAATAGAGGTGGTGATTGTTTATCCAGCACCCCCAGAACAGCGAAGTTGCAAGAAAGAACAAAAACAAGGAACTTGGCTTATTCCAAGCCCAACCACAAGAAGAACAAGAGACACAGCAGAGATAGACCCCAGGATAAAAATAAACACCAACTAAGAGGATGTAAAA
This sequence comes from Phalaenopsis equestris, assembly GCF_001263595.1. Taxonomy (NCBI): domain Eukaryota; kingdom Viridiplantae; phylum Streptophyta; class Magnoliopsida; order Asparagales; family Orchidaceae; genus Phalaenopsis; species Phalaenopsis equestris. The sequence goes on from NW_018242023.1 coordinate 142,926, forward strand.
AGGCTTGCAACTTCAGGAAACCAATGTAACAGTAACTCCTTCTCTAAAAACAACAGAAATCCATAGCCTCCCTATCTAGTCCAAAGGAACAAAGCTGGAGGTTCAAAATAACCACACCAGACACTCCTCCCAAGCCTTAGAAACCCCTTAAAGAGAAAGCAAACTCCTTCAGTAAGCTCCATAGCAACACCAGGCAACTCCATCACAGTCAAAACCCTAGCAGAGCACAGCTAGGTCCAGCCGCCACCATCTGAAATTTTTATCGATCACAAGTTTATATATATATAAACATCTCTAAATAAAGTATGCCAATAAAATCTAGATAGTAAAATTTTAAATGCAGCTTTATTAGTCCAAAAATATACCCAGAATCACATGTTTTTTCTTTCATGTGTATAAAAAAATGTCAGGACACAAGCTGATTTTTACTTTCAAGAATGGCTAGAACCTCACACTTAACAAGGAAAGGGCATCTCAGGGTGGCATCATAGACTTCGACTTGGACTTCGTTCATGTCGATGTGGAATATGAGGGTCCCCAGATGGACATGGTCAGTTGTTGATAGAGAGAAGGGCTACTATCGCTGTTAAAGATCAGAACTAAAGAGGAAGAGTGTGATAGCACAACAAAATCTGATGGAAGGGACTAGTCACCTACCGTCCATGATAACAATGCCAACAGGACATCTAGTTAGTGCTGATGATGAGAGACTACTAGATGCACTGTTAAGAAGAACTCAATGCGGAAATGCCAATCACCAAAAACATTGAGCTTTCCTACGTGAAGAAAAAAATGCCTGAAAGAGGCCAAAAATTTACTTACCTCAATTCCTGAGGGAAAAATTTATGATCCTTGCATGAGAGAGACTTTTACTAGTTCCCCTTCTACAAAGGATGAGTCCAAGTTTCCTACAAAGTAGATACGACCAGCAGTACCAAATGAACTTTACAGGGGTTGCCCGATGTGCAACATCGAAGTTCCTATTTAGGCATCAATAGAAGGAGCATTCATGAAATGCCCGATATGTAATGTTCTCCACTTAGACCACTACAACACTTTTGAGGAGTTTATAGCCGCCGACATTGGACGTTAGGAGGTAGTTTACCCAGATACTGAGTCGCATATTCCATTACCTACAGAACCAAGTCAGACATGGTATCCTAAAGATATGGAGATGAGGGAACCACCTCGACGATCTCAAAAGATCCCTATAGCAGAACTGGAAAGGATGAACAGAGTTAAAAGACAAAAATTTGAATTCTACGAGGAAATAAAAGAAAAATTTTTCAATATAATGGAAGGTTTGGAGCGGTACACTAGAGTCTTTTTTGAAAGTGAATAAAGAAGCATTATTGACTCCGTATTCAACCTGAGAGACAGAGGTCAAGCTGGTCTTCTGATAGAAAAAAATTATACAGAACCATGAAAATGGATGTGTGGAAAAGGCAGGATAACCATCCAATGTGATTGTTCTAAAATTTAACCAGGAATAGGCAAGAAAACCCCTCGAGGATCTTAAGGCACAAAGAGGTAGATCCAATGCCTCCCACAATAAAATGGATGATAAAAAGGATGGTTTGATGGAGCTTGCTACCACCTGAGTGCATTCCAAAGAGCTGTATCATCAACATTTATGAGGGAGACTATTTTCCCCCACATATAGATCACCACAATTTTGTTCGATCTTTCTGTACGGTCTCATTTTTGGGTAAAAGCAACGTTTTTTTTGGGAAAGAAATTGACATTATTGGGCCCGGTAAGTTCAAAGGATTAGTTGCAATTCCACTGCCTGTGGGTAAGGTACTAATTTTGAAGCAAAATGGAGCAGACCTTGCCAAACATTGCATTCCAGGGGTATAACACCACAGTGTGTTTGTGACTTTCAGAAGGGAGGACAATAACAAGATGCCATATGGATTCTGACCAGACCTAGAATTGGAGGAGCTAAAGCTATACAAGCTATGAGATGGTTGTACCTCTAAGCACACAAAAAGAGAAATTCTTGTCCGGGAGCATGGCTTAGCAGGTCATCTTGATTAGAAGCTTGTCCTATAGAGGACAAACAGACAGTTTGTTGTCTCCTTTTGTACTGCGTAAGAGCAACATATATGATATGTACTCCGCATGTGATGTTTCAGATTTATTTGGCATGATTGTCTCTTTTGATGCTTTAATCATGTGTTTAGTCTATAACTCCTATTTGAAGTAAATTAATAAAATTTCCTTCAGATTTCAACATATTTGTCAAAATTCCCTTTTGTTCAATGGATAAAATACTGCAGAACCATATGATGGTTCTAAACTATCATGAACAAAAGACAAAATAGTAAAAAAAATTGATGATAACAAAATTTAAATAAAATATCCTTTTAAGAAAATCAACCAAAGAAAATTAAATTTTGAAAACATATTTTGATAATTAAATGTGATAAAGACAACAAGAAAAAAAAAATTTGCTTGAGTTTGTTTCTCTCGAGTTTGAGGTTTCTTACTCTTTTGTTGCGTAACATTGACTATCGTCATCTACAACAGCTCCTCCACATTCCCATAGAGTCTTTTACTCCTCACAGATCTCTTCAATCTTTTTGCTCCACTGCCCATCCTTACTTTTGTGTAGGCTTTGACGCCCTATTCCCATCTTTACTTTTTGAGTAGGCTCACACGTCCTATTCCTATCTTTACACTTTTGGGGTAGGCTAAGATGTCCTGTTCCCATCTCCACTTTCGGGGTAGGCTTAGACGTCCTATTCCCATCCCTACTTTCGAGGTAGGATTAGATGTCCTATTTTCATCATCTCCTCCTTTAGAGTAGGCTCAGACGTCTTATTCTCATCCTCACATTTGGGGTAGGCTTAAACATCCTATTCCCATCCGCACTTTTGGGGTATGCTTAGACGTCCTATTCCCATCTCCACTTTCGGGGAAGGCTTAGATGTCCTATTCCCATCTCCACCTTTGGGGTATGCTTAGACGTCATATTCCTATCCTCACTTTTGGGGTAAGCTTAGACGTCCTATTCTCATCTCCACTTCCGGGGTAGGCTTAGACGTCCTATTCCCATTTTCACACCTTTGGGGTAGGCTTTGACGTCTTATTCCCATCTTTACACTTTCAGGGTAGGCTTAGATGTCGTATTCCCATCCTTACTTTCAGTGTCGGCTTAGACGTCCTATTCCCATCTCCACTTTTGGAGCAGGCTTAGACGTCCTATTCTCATTTTTACACTTTTGGGGTAGGCTTAGACGTCCTATTCCCATCTACACTTTCAGGACAGGTACCCTTTTAAGTTATTATATTGCAATTTACTTTTATTTATTTTCACCTCTTGTTCTTTGCTTATAAACATGGATGTTAAACAACAAGGTCACCCTGCATGTCAAAACTAAAACTTTTAGGATAGCCACAGAATTGAAACCAAAACTAAAACTAAAAATTAAACAAGATAAAATTCAGTTCCATAACAGTCAAAATATAAGACAACTAAAAATTTAATCACGAACAAAACGAAACAAAAATTGCAACTAAATTAAAAATGCCTCAAAGAGATGATCGGGAATCCCGTGGAGGAGGTAACCTATGGTTGCTAAAGAGATTTTCCACAGTCTAAATGAAAGTATGAAACTCATTAAATTGAGCTTAGTAAATTCATTTGGACTAAGTGATTCCTAAGAGAAATAGTAGTGCCGGGATGAGGGAACCGTAGGATCCTAACTGGTGTCGCTCTAATCAACTTTAACATCCCCGATAATATTTAAATAAAAAAACCTTAAGAAACACTCAATTTGACAACATGACTTGACACATTAGAAAACTTAAAATTGCTACGATGACTTCCACGATGAGGAGCTTGGAGCTAGCATTGTGTGCAGCATGACCATCTTCAACAACAAAGCATGTCTACACCAGCTAAATCATTCCTTAGAATTAAACAACAAGCCATAAGACTGAGGTTGTCCGCCTAGTGTGATATAAATCCACAACTTTCTTTTAGGCTTTTGTATGGCTCTATGATACAATATAAGCCCTAACTTGTTTTAGAATTCTGAGGTTGTCGTTCTTAACAACCTAAATCCTCTGGTCTTTCAAGCTATTTTTGTGACTGCTTCCTTATAATATAAACCATA
>NW_018242023.1:147767-148793 GCF_001263595.1 Phalaenopsis equestris
TATATATATATATATATATGCATATAAAATTGTATCAGGACGATGGCGGCTGGACCTAGCTGTGCTCTGCTAGGGTTTTGGCTGTGATGGAGCTGCTTGGAGGTGTTGTGTAGCTAGATGAAGAATCTTGCTTTCTCTTCAAGGAGTTCCTGTGGTTTGTGGTGGTGTTCTGGGTGTTGCCCGGGAAGACCTTTTTTTGAATCTTGTTACTGTTCTATTGCCTTGCTGAAGTTGTTGTTTGTTGCTGTTTTTTCTTGGTCTCTTCCCCTTTTTACTAGTTTTCCTGGTTTCTGTTCTGTTTGATCTTTTTGAGGTTCTGCAGCTGTTTTCTCAATCTTGTTGGATTTTGGTCTTAGCTATTTGGGGGTTTTCTGTTCCCTGGCCTTGTCCTTGGTTTTTGTCTGGTGTCCTCAATGGCCTTCCCCATTGATGTGGATACCAATGCCCAATGTACCAAGGCTACTTTTGCTGAAGTAGTTGGAAGTTGTTTTCAAGTACCTAAATCCTTTGATCATTTGGTCTTCCCTCAATGTCTTCATGATGCTGCTGCTTTGTCAATCCCTTAGGAGTAAAGGAAGGGGAACCTGCCATTATCTTCTCTCCTCAGGAAATTATTGAGCTCAATGAAACAGTAAAGTTTACTCTGGTTGGAAAATTTCAGTTTTGGCAACCCTAAATGGATTTGGTAAGGAAACTTTTTGTGGATTTGAAATTGACTGGTGCTTGGAGGCTGGGTTTAATAGATGGTAGGCACCTATTAATATCTTTATTTAATGAAGAGGATTATGCAAGGGTATTTGCAAAACAAACTTTGATTATTAATTGAGTTCTAATGAAGTTGTTTAAGTGGACACCTGAGTTTGATCCCACAAAGGAACCTCCTGTAGTTCCAATGTGGTTCAAATTCCCTAACCTAACTATTCAGTATTTCCATCAAAATGTACTGTTCAGCATCAGTAGAGTGCTTGGATGCCCCCAGAAAATCGATGCCCTTTTAATGTGGCTAGATCTGCTGGTGCTAGAGTT
>NW_018242024.1:0-2477 GCF_001263595.1 Phalaenopsis equestris
GAAAAATGTATTTGTAAAAATTGTATTTTCATATAATTAAGTTAGTTTAGCGTTGTTTGTGAATTATTTTAAGATGGAAATTAATATTCAAAAATACTAAATAAACTTTAAAGTAAATTTGGAGAAAATTGAAATTTAATAAAATCAAAATATGAATTTTTTGGCCACAGGCGCCTGCATGGGCGCCGACAGCTTCCATGACCCGAACTGACCCAAACACCCTTAAAACTCATGATTTGCACAGTAAAACGTCATTTTTAACCTTTGAGTCGCCTTCAGATTCGCCTTCAACCTCCGGTTTTTGCACCTAGGGCTTCCTATTGATCGGATTTGAGGTGATTTTAAGGCAAACGAAGTTTGGATTTCATCTTCTCTAGGTAAGAGCTACAATTTGAACTCAAAATTTTTTATTTTCACCAAGGATTTATCCTACATTTCCGAGATTCAAAATTTTGAGATTTTCTTGGAAGATTTTGAGAAAGTCCTTTGGCGAAGAACTCAAACTTAGTAGATTTAAGTTTAAAACATTCCAAATTGTGATTTTTAGAATTTTTTGGAATTTATTTTGATTTTATCAAATTTTTTTAAATTTACCATGACACGTTGAATGAACAAAGGAAAAAGAAAAGTAGATTTTGATGATCAAAGTTTTGTCAACGACAAGGCCAAAAATTGCTTCAATAGTCTACTGACAACTAAAAAAGTGATTCTAGATCAAGGATTTAAACATTCTGGCAAAGGAGTTGAAAGATTAATTAATGTTCGGCAATGGGAGAATTTTTGCTACTTTACTATCGAGGCGATTTTTGGTGTAGTGATTGAGTTCTATGCAAATTTCAAGGAAACTTCTGAAGACTATGTGTTTTTTCGAGGGAAAATGGTGGAGTTTACTCCAAGGAAGATTAATGAAGTTTATCAGTTAGAAGATGTGTACAACTACCAATACAAATCGCTGCCATTACAAATCGCTTTCTGCTACGAATGAGGCCTTGGATGAGGTTATTTCCTTTCTTACTAGTGGAAGAGGAACTTGGAAAGTAAAGAATGGTGTTAAGATAAACTTTCCTCTTTCTATGTTAAATGTAGTATCTAAAGCCTAGAACTATTTTATTTCTGGAAGAATGATACCAACAAGCCATCATAGTGAGGTAAGTAGTGAGGTAACAAAAGGATAGAGCCATCTTGAATTTTTGTATCTAGCAGGTGATGAGGATAAATGTAGGCTCTATTACTTACAAGAACACTCAATCTATTGCTTTAGGAGAGACCGCTGGTGGTTTAGCTCACCCTACACTGATCTTCACACTCTGTGAACAGGCATGGATTGATGAGGAGAGGATTGAACCTTTAAAACCTATTAGGTCTGCTAATATAAAGACTTATGAATCTCATATTGGATGGAGATCTAGAAGTAGGACTAGGGATATTCCTTCTACTTCAAGTACTTCTAGTACCTCTACTATTCAAAGACTTATGGAGCAGATGATGATCCAACAAGGAGATATTTTAAGATTGGATAGTAGAATGAAAAATATGGAGGCCAAACAAGCTCACAATTGTGATTTGATAAAACAGAAGTTTGAATATGATGCTACTTATGATGATGCAATGGTTAAATATATGAAGGGTGATCACTCAGTTCAGTTTCCTACCCACTCTTTTTTTACTCCATATTCGCAGCAAAATTTGGATGTGGAAGAAGACGAAGAAGAAAACGATGATTGGTGATGCTTTAATTAGATTTTTGTTTAGTTTATGTTTAGTTGTACTTTATTGTTGAGATTATTTGTTTGTGGACTATGACACTTTATTTTAATTGTATGTTGTATTGTGTCTGTAGATTTGTGAAACTGTTGGAAGTTAATAGTTTTTAATACTTTGTTGGATGTATTTGTAGTTAACTCTTTCTCAGCAAAATTTTATATGTATTATGTGTTATTTAATGTTTTAAGTCTTGTAATTTTTCATATTAGCACCTGTAATATTTTAGAGTTAAGCTTCAAATCAGAACATTCAACAGGTATGTCTTTTCTTTATGTATTAAATGTTCTCTTTCACCCTTTTTACAGTTTTTCATTTAAAATCTTTTAAAATTTTAAGTTTTGGGGGGAAGAAAAAAATTTCTTTTTAAAAAAAAAGAGACTTAATTTTATTTGTCCTCCATTAGTTATATTTTTAAAATATGTTTAATATTTTTTTTTTAACATGACCTTTGGTATTAGAGGGTAACTTTAAATAACTATATTTATGTTTCTAAATATATAGTAAGCTTAAGTAAAAATTTTTAAATAATAAAGGTTAATTTTAGAGATTAAGATATTTGGTATGATAGAATAAGACTATGTTTTTCTATTTTAAGGGAATTTGTATTTTTGAAATATTAAAAATATTAGAAATTCATGTAAGAAGAAAACATTAGAACTTTATGAAAAATCTTTAAAATTAATATAAATTTATATAGTGAAGGCTTGTGAAAA
>NW_018242024.1:2729-14923 GCF_001263595.1 Phalaenopsis equestris
CTTTTTCATATGGATAATCTAAGTGGCTTTAATATGAATAATTTGCAATTTTCCTTGAAAAGAATAGAGAATCAAAATTCTTAGACTTAACTGCTAGATATTCTTATACCTTTAGTATTAATTGGAGTTATTTTACAATTTTTTCTTAAGTTTTGCTATTGTATTTAGTGTACTGAGATATGGAAATCTAGAAGTTAAAATCTTTACCATGAGTCATAATTTTATGTAGTAAAAGAGTTACTTGAGGACAAGTAACATTTAATTTTGAGGGATTTTGATACACCAAAAATATATGCATTTTTAGACCCTTATTTTATACTTATTTTTGGTGATATTGCACTTTAATGGAAGTCATTTTTATATTTTATTGCAGGTTGTTGATTTTTAGAACTTAGAGCAAAAATGAAGCAAAAAAAAATGAAATTTGTAGTCAAAATGGAGAATTTTAAAAATTTGTTCAGCGTTGACGGTATCGTTCGACAGAGAAGACATATTAATTAAATGGCCCTATTTCTAGAAGATTCTACGAATTTGGACACTTTTTGAAAAGTTTTTGGATGCACCTATTAGAGAACTAACCCAAGACTCTATTTAGGGCCGATATTTTATCAAAAACCCCCACCCTTCGCACAATTTCACATTTTTCTACTCACTTAGTTTTCTCTTCGCACACATTTTTCTCTTCACACACCTACATTCCACGTCATTCCATGCCATTAGTTAGTTACTGCCTTTATAGTTTTGACTTTTCCTGGCGAGTTTAAGTGTGAATTCTTCTCTAAGAAGTGTTTAAGACAAAGAGAAGCGAGAGATTTCTTCTTCCTATATTTCCTAAGAGAGGCTACAAGGGATTTACATTGAGAAAAAGGTTCAGATAAGAGTTGTTTGTTTAATAGTGTTGTACGAACTTTCTTTTATATATGAAATTTGTGTTTTGTTATGTCTTTCTCATGAAGTCTGAGTAGTTTCCTTTATCTTAACTCTAAGATATGGTGAAATGAAGAGATATTTTGGATGTGCCAATGTTAAAATTTAAAATAAATTGTGATGGTTTTTCAACTCCGCTCTTAACTATTAATTTACTTTTTGATATGACAAATTGAATTGTTAAAATATGTTGTGAAACATATGATCCTGGAAATGGAATATGAGTTCTACAACAGAGTGAGAATCACATTTAAGTTCATGAAGGAGTATTTAGTTCATGGAATTAAGTGTAAATAAATAAGAAAATATACTTTGTTGGGTGTAGAATTTGAGATTTCTAGGGCGATAGACTAAAAATCTCCAATTTGATCTTTATGTTTAAAAACTAAAGCAAGAGTTTACCTTCAGGGGAAGGGAAGTGGGAGCTCTGGAGTGGGAGCCAGTATTCTTCAAGCCTAGCCACGGATTTCTCATCTCATTTCACCGAAAAACTCATTGTAGTGGGAAAGATGTTTTTTCATATAATAAAACTTCTTTTCATAAACATAGTTTTGTAGTTACCATTTTTAAACTCTGCATTTAAGTTTTGCTAGTAGTTAATAATTTAGTTTTGTTAGTATCCTACACATTCGAAATTAGTGACAGTAATTTCATTTGTTTTCTGTGAATTTCCTAGTTAATTTATCATTTCAAATTTAAACATTCCTCGTGAGATCGAAATTTTGGACTTAAACAGAAAGTCTTATATTATTTGATAACGATACGTATGCTTGCCTAGAATCTCAATCTTAAGTGTTTAACGTTATTATTACTAAAATACCACATCAAGTTTTGGCACCGTTGTAAAGCGGAGTCAACTTTATAAATTTTACACAACTATATTTAACCGGGATCATTTATGCACATTTGGACATATCTTTTTCGGTGAATAGTGATGAACATATTTGAGAGTAAATACAATTTATTTATTTCATTATTTGATTGGATAAATTATTATTTGGCAGATATGTTATTTCATTAAATGCTTGGAATTATATATTAAATATTATGATAATAGGTGTGGTAATATAAATGCCAATGAAAGAATTTATTATTTTTCCTTATGCCATAGGTTTTCGATGGCTTTTGGTTGGTTTTGCGTGATTTTATACTTATCTGTAGACAAAATCGATAACTAGCCAATGGACATTTTTACTGATGTTTAACCGACACATAACCTACGCGCAAGGTACATCACACAAAAAGAACGGGCATAACACTTTTCTGAGAGTTAATCCATCGGTTGTAAGAAACAACGCATAAATACATCTTAACCTATAGTTTTTACCTGCGTCAAAAAGCCAATAGGTGCGATACTTTTTCAACAGTCAACCCATTGATTTTAAAAAATGATGCTTAACCGACGGTTTTTATTCGTGTCAAAAAAATTGACCGATGCACTACTTTTCTGACAGTAAACTCGTTGGTTATAAAAAAAATGACACATAAACAACTTATAACCGATGATTTTGATAACTGATGATTTTGTCAGCTTCAAAAAATCGATGGGTGCAACACATTTTTGAAGTCTATTTCATCGCGCTTACTGACAGAAGAACCGCGTTTATACTAACTGACAATTACCGAAGACTCGATTTTTCTCATAAAAAACTACAAAAAAAAACTACAACATTAAATTGTCAGAGAATCATCAGTAAATTTATTTCGTTGGAATATCGGACAGTTTTAAATTACGAACAAAAGTTTTAACTAGAGGCTTAAAACTGCCGGTAAACCTTCTATAACATTAAAAGCGACAATTTTTCTTATTATAACCGAAGGATTGTGGCCATCAGAAAAAGCCTAAATTCCTTTACTGAATATTTATATTATAAAGTCGTAATTTTTTTTTTCTTTCGAGCCCACGAACATTATGTAAATGGACCAAGTAGAAAAACGTTCCATATAATGGAAATCTATAGCAACTAAAAGATGCAGCTAAAACTCTCACAATATAATTACATGAAGATGTATTATAACAAAGTATTGTTGGTTATAACATTTTTTTTGATGTATTATACCCTATCACCATTTAGCTTATAAAATTTTATTTATGTTTGAAATCATTTATTTAAATTGGGTGTCATAAGAGGACTATTTGATTTTAATAGAGTTTATTCTCGTTTATTGTGACTAAACAAAAATTTATATTGTAATGGTAGGCTTATAAAGGCTTAAATATCTTATGAAAAGTTATAAAAATGTAAAATAAATCATAGACAAGAATCAAGGGTCAGTAAGAGTGCTAGAGGCATGGATAAAAAGTGTTCGAAGAATGAGCTAATGAAAGGAGATCTAATGACATCGATTTTCAAAATGATTTGGAACTTGGAAAACTGTAATTTTGACATAAACTCCTTATGTAGCTACATAGATGTGTTGGTGGGTCACCAAATTTTTCTTTTTTTTTTGTATAATTTACATGTGATTAATAATTTCAGATAAAACAACTATATTTTAGATCATCATATGAATTTGGATAATCAAAATAAATTGGAATGATGTGGGAATGAAGTGAGTTAATCCAAGAAGATGTTCGAATGACTCGAATGAAAAGTTAATAACTCTCTCTCTCCCTCTTTCTCTCTCCCTCCTTATGCTCCTTTACTCTTAACTCACAAACTTTATCATACCTTAACTACCAATCTCTTTTGAATCAATAGTATGATATAAAATTACAATCTTAACATAATGGGACTCAATCTCAATTAGAGAGTCCTTCATTTTTTTCTTGCAAGCTTTTTGTCATTTAAAGATGATCACTTCCTCATCAACTTAAATGATAAATCTACTCATACCACTTCAGATAAAAAGTTTCAATCTTTTTATTGGTGGGAATCCATCTTGCCACGAATGCGCATGGCAGCAATTAAATCGAATCTAATCATAGGAAAGTTTAAGCTCAACTAGTTAATCATACTCCCCCTCACTGAAATATATGTACATTAATTCGAAGGCCTTATTCAATCTCAGCTGGTTTTGTAATATTCAACTCCTCCCCTTCAAATGGCTGCAGACCTAAACGGCAAAATAATATTATATCAGGACTCTGAATGCATTCGGAGTCTAATGGAGGGACGTCACGCGTCAAGTGGATTCCACCATTTTTAATATTGATCAATACTAGTGTATTACAGTGTGTCCACTTGACACATGATACTCATCATTAAACTGACGTTAAAGAGTCCTAATCAAATATTTTCTCCTAAACCCCCGACCACTCCAACACTCCGAACATTAAAAAAAATAAAAAAAAAAAAAATCCTGACTTGCCTCTTCAGCCGCCTTAATCATACTTCCACCATAAAATATTGAATAAACTATACCAAACCTAAAAGCAGCGCTTGGATTCCTCGTATCCCTCCTCTCCGCACTATTTACTCCACCATGATACCCTAGCCGCAGGCCCGCAGGCCTCGCGGTCCCCTACGCATTAGCTGTGCGCTCAGTGCTGTTGCCCAATGAGAACGACGCCGACGACAGAGAGATTAAAGTGGCCAAAGGACTGAAAGAAAGGGATTCCACAGCGGGAAAAAATGACTAGTGGGGCCCACTTCCCCCACATGTCTCCGAATTTTACGCTGTCGGGCAGTAAAAATCTCTTTTTTATTGATTCGACCAACAACGTATCCACCTCTGTCACTTCCCTTCGCTCTTTAGGCATCTCTGCGGTGGAAAGCCACCACTTTTCCTTTTCTTTTTTCTTTTTTTTTTTTTTTACTTTTATTCTACTCCATTCCTCGTCTCCTTGGCAATTAATGAGCTATTCTTTCTCCGGAATGGGAATGGTAATAGGAGGGGGTGGGGAGGGAATGAGGAAAGGAGCTCGCTTTTGTGCTTTGATTAGTTCAAACATGGAAGGGCAATTAACAGGCCAGTTTGCAGCTCGCTCCCGCGTGCTGCTTCTCCCTCCTTCTGTTCTTAGATTTTATGTGGGACCCACATTATAGGAATTGGGTTGCATTGGGAACTAGTGAGTTGACACTCTCAAAAGAGCTCTTAAAAAAGATGAGTAAGTACTGTTCTTCGGTCCTATGTAAGACTTTTTACCCGTGACATTATGCTTGGCTCTAATATAAAACTTCTTAATTTTAATTTTTTTTTTAAATGAAGAATAAAAATCCAAATAAATATATAAGAATATAATAATTATATTCACTTAAGCTTTTTAATTACAATATAAAATTGTCAAAAGTAATTCATTGCATGCAGTCAAGTTTCTTACAACCAACTCATTAGGTGACAGGAGCAAATGCATTACAAATATTATGCACTTTTGATGAAAGAAACAGAAAAAAATTCAATCAGCTTCTAATGGTCTTTAATGTATATGTTTCATTTCTATGATTCCATAATCAACAACTAACTTCTTAAAATATGAGAAATATAGCTAAATTAAATTGTTTTAAGATATAAAACAGTTTCATCTGAAAATCCAACTAGATTTACATCATGCTACAAAGAATATTTTGACTTTAAACAAACTGAGGAAAGACACTTGCAATTTTTTTCACAATAAAAAAAAGCCTAGGTTTTGTTTCACCTTTGCAACATGATGCAAGAAAGAAGTAACAAGACAACAAGAATACTTATTAGGGGATTTCAAACTAGGGCATCTCCAATTATAATATATACAGAAAGTGAGGTGATAGTCGATACCTAAGGACAAAAAAAATACAACAAGGAAGTAACAAAATTAAGAGAAAATAGAGAAAAAGATACAACTAGGAAGTAACAAAGTTAAGACAAAATAGAGAAAAAGATGCAAGAAGAGAAGAAATTGACTGAAAGTCTCTACAACTACAAGAGTCCAAAAACAAGAGGTAGAGAAAAGATGAAAAGGGCGAATGAGATAAGTGTATGCAACTTGCAAATAATTTTAAGTTTATAACCCAATGCCTAGCTAAATACAATCATTGTAATAAATGTAACTATGTATACTTAACCATTCAACACATGACTCACATGCCTCCTCAAACTTTCCATTGGCCTTCTACCTTTTTTTTTTCCCCCTTTGATATAAGAAGATTTATTTTAGAAAATTAATATGATTGGTTAACATTTTCAACCAAGATGAGCTAAAATAAATAAACAAATAAAACCTATTTTTTGTGTTTAGTTTGTTTAAAAACTGAGCTCAATTATTATTATTATTTTATTTATTTTTTTATTTTTTATGTTTGGCTGTTTTAATTAATAAATTGGGCATGTGATTCTTATCTAGCTAAACATAAGTTGTTCATGAACAAGGAACTTTTTTGATAGCCTTTCTTACGTTGTGTTAGTCATAAAATTATTATATGATATCATCTTTGATAACTACTTCAACTTAACTTGCTTTTTTACTGATTTAAAAATAATATGGCCTAGTTCGATTATATTATTATGATTCTCTTTTCCTAGCCTTTTATTTCATTTTTATGGAGGGTCAGACATGAACATAGCCTTTTTCTTATTAACTATTAATAATAGATTTAATTTAACAGCAAAAATTTTATTATTACAAGACTAGGATGAATTATTTGTAGCATGACAAGTTAGCTATAGCGGATATGTACTCTTATTATCAAGCTAATAATTCTGGGGAAGTTCATTTATATGATGGGATTCCTATTGTTGTTAATAACATGGTTGAGTAGGATAAAGTTTAATCTTGCACTTGGTTAACAAGCTTAATAAGAAAGTAGTAGTTTAATCAAATTTGGTGACACTACAGAAAACGTTGGATTAGCGCCTGAATTAGCATCAGACATATTTCAAACGTAACATTAGCTTTGATTTGCATCCGATTTGGTTCCGTTTAGCTTCGGGCATGGTCTCAAGCAAGAAAACATCGACGCAGATGTATTTCGTTGAGTTGGCGATAATGTATGGATATTGTAGCGCCGTAATCAGTCGACACTAATCTTCCTAATTAGCGTTGAAATTACCCCACAGGATAAGTTCAAAATAGCATCTGAGTATTGCTTCAAAATTTTTCGACGCACCTACTTGCATTGGATTATTTGGTTGCTACGTGATGTGAACTAGTCGATGTTATTTATGGTAGAATTTGCGTCAGATTAACCTCTGATTATTCGATGCAATAGACTATTCAATGACGGTGAAATTTACATGGGAGTTGTGGCAATTTTAGAGTCAGATTTGCGTGAAATAAATGAACACAAAATATTTATTTAATAGAATTGAAAACATCCGACGCAAAATAGACGAAAAAATCGAGGAAATAGACCTAAAAAAATCATCTTGTGCCCTCCATTTTATTTTCTTCTTCGTGCACCACCAATATGGTCGTGGCTCCTCTCCTCTCTCTCGCAACACCAAAGCTCTTCTCATCTCTTGCCGTCGTCGGTCGCCGTAACCTTACCCCATCGTTGTTGCCGGAACACGTCGCCTTACCATCGCCATCATTGTAGCCATAACCCTAGCCCATCACCGTTTGATCTTCCAGTAGTGACTGATTGAGGAAAAGGTTTTTTATTATTTGCCTTTTTTTTTCATTTTAAATTTTGGATTTTTTTGTAAGATTTGAAGTTTAGGTGTTAGGTATGTATAAGCATAATCAATATTCAATGAGTCATTGTAATGTCAAAATTTAAGATTTAATTTATCTCTAACTTACAATAATGACAATATCATAAATACTTGGCATATTAGTGTTACTAGTGATGATTCTAAAGAAGTTAATCCCATTAGCAATGTAGTTTGCAAACCTATTCTTGAAAGTGCATCGAATATTTAAAATACTAACCTCATGAGCATTTAAGGCTATAAACTTTTCTTGAAAGTGTATAAATTTTCTTATCATAAAGAAATATGAAGTATGGTTTTCAGGAATGAAAATCTTTAACAGTTAATTTCATTATAGATTATGGAAAGGTCAAGATTGATTTTTTTGGAATACCTTTTTTTAACAAATTTACGCCTTTATCAGTTGTTATGGGCTATTTTCATATATATAGAGACTATTTGCTTCATGATTAACAGTTATGCATAGTTTAAGTCTATAATCAAGCCTAACAGCATATTATTTTTTTTGGCTATTCAGACTAATTATTTCTAATCATCTAACGTAAACTAATCCTAATCAGCCCACCCTGTTAGAATTCTCCTTTTTCATAGTTTTAGCAATGCTTGAATCACATATATTAACTCTACAACATTGAACACCACAATGCTAAGCTCGACAAGTCAAGGTTGGCATAAATATTGAACTTCCACATATATACCACAAGGAAATGGTCATCTTGATACAAAGCTTTATGTTCATTTCTTTGTGCTAAGGTTTTTGATGGTGGTGAAGGTAAGTAATTTCTTAAATTGATCTAAAGAGAGGCCACACACTCTCTTTCTATCATACAGGGCATAGTTTTTAGTTACTTTTACTTGGAGAGTGATTATTGTAAGCACTTTGAGTCATTCAAAGCTTATTGGATATGTTTTTTAATTTTCTTTCATTTATAAAAATTTTAGCCTTTAAAAGAAAAGCATAAAATAAAGTTCAGTGTTGTTGAGTGTCTGTCAGAATTTTTGGAAAATAAGTTTTTGGATTTATTTAATTTAATATATATAATTTTTGGAAATAGTATTTTAATTTTCAAAGATGAGACTACCGAGATCTCATTTATTTAATAGTTTAAAGAAACAAGCACAACACCACAAACGATGCACCTTTTCCCAAGGAATAGACATATTACTTGATAGTGAGGCTCAATTAAATAAACAAATGAATTTATCATATTTGTTTGGTCTGCAAAACTTTTAATGTTGAACGATAAATTTTTCTATCTAATATAAAGATTATATATGGGGGTTTCAACTTCAAGTATTCAATGTATAATTTATGTGATTGTTTATAGGAAATTCAAATCAAAAGGGCTTGATATGGAATGGTTATGTTGGAAATCAAAGGAGCGAGAAGTAGAGGACATCATAAATTTTGAGGAGAACACTGATAACTCCCAAACTATCCTATTATTTGGCTTTATATTTTGGAAACAATAACTATTTAATGTTTACTCCTACCAATTATTTAAAATTATGGCATACATTTGCACAAAATATGACCATGCAAATAGCCTAGAAGGATAGGAGGGTTTATGTCGTACTGAACGCCAACCTCAGAGCCTAAAGCGAGTTAGACCTTAGATTGCACAACATGATTGTGCAAAGACCTAAAGATAAATTAAGAATTTATGTAGTGCTGAACCAGCTACCTCGAAGTCCTATGGCTCGTTATTTCATTCTAGGGAAAGTTTAGTTGATGTAGATCTATTTTGTTGTTGTAGATCGTCGTCCTCCATCTGCTTCAGCTTGCTCCAAGCTCCTTGTTGATCATTGCTTTGGGTTTAGTATTTTATAACTTATACTTTTCTTTCAATTTTTATTAATCCTATTAATTAAAAGGCATGTGATTAGGTTTTGTATTGATCCATCGTAAGTAAACTGACTATTTTTTTATCAATTAATTTAAAGCAAGCATAAACAAGATATGTTATAAGAAAGTGCAATAAAAGAAGTGTTATAAAAGATACTGTAAATATAACATAAACATGCGTACCTTTGCCTCTGCTACTGCTGCAAAAGGAGTTAGTACCATAATTATAGCAAGTTAATATTCACAAACTTTATGCTAAGTGAATGGAAAGTATAAATGTGTAAGGCTATATGATACATTTAGAAGACCGAAACTGTGTGTAAGAATTTAGTAAAGGTGGAGGCTTAGAGTTGTGTTGTGTGCTTCCAACCTTGGACAAAATCTACCAACCTAATAATCTCAGGAGGGCAAGTTATAATCTAATGATTAACAAGTGGACTTTCATTATTTTGCATTTAAAATTCTTTTACTTTTTCATGAATATCATGTTTCATTTAGCAGTCAAAAGTAGTGATATTTTGAGAAAATCATATTTTGATTATATTTAAATATGTTTTAGAAAATTTAGATAGTCCACGAGTTAATCATCCTGATCAGACTAATTTACCAGCAACCTAAGAATGTAAGGGGTAATTTCTTACCAAGGATTGTTGAATAGTGTCATCGATCATATCCCTTCTAGTATTCTTATGTCACACCTTAAACTCACGTAAGTAATGTCCTCATCACCCTTACCACCTGAACTTTAGACTTACACCAGTCTTATGATCCATATGTGACCATAGAGAACTTATGAAAGTAGGTCTAGGCTGCTTCTCAGTCTCAAGGTCGATTTCCTTCAACTCATTGACTGTTAACTTGATTTCTTCTTCGAACTCTTATTGATCATCATCTATCAGAGGATCTTCGGAATCATCTTTGATGTTGAGGCAATCATCTTCTAAGTTGTCAATAACAACCATGCAAAATCCTTAATCATCAAATGGTTCTACCATACCGAATCCGACATCTGCCTTTGTGTTAAGAGTTCTACCTTTAGTATTCCATAATTTTTCAAAGAGGTGTAGTCTTTCTTTAAACATTTAGTTCGGCACATAACCTTATTGAACCAACTTTTGAATATAAGAAGAGTAGTAACCAAATGTTAATTAGATTAATTCATCAAAATTATTTTCTTCTAAATTTACATGGTTTTCCAAACTAGAAGAAGGAGAAGCACGGTGGAGCTTGATCAGCTTCATACCCACACTATGGTCCTCATTGACCTCCATACTCTCAACCTTATGAGGATGAAACGGAGTTAGGGTTATGTCTAGCACATAGTGGTTGTTGGCATCAATTTTTGATGTCACGAGTGTAAGGTGTCCACCCGCATGACTCGGGATACTTTACGGTTTGTCTGTGACGTCCGATAGTTCAGACACCTAACCGAGACCTTTTCGATGTGTGTTGAGGGGCACGTAGTCAGGCTAATTTTGCTAGACTATGGTTTTCTCTTAGGTGAAGGCCGGTCGACATTTGGCACGTCAAACGACTCCGACCGAGGCAACAAATATTTTGTCTCGCGTCATGTGCGAAATTGACTCAAATTGACCCTTTTGTCGACGAAGTTGTCTAGATGACCCCGGATGATGAAACGGACCCCGTCACTGTGTCTGAAACGTGGATTTCACTTACGGGGGATGTTCACATCGCTATGGCTTCGCGGGCGGGGTAAAAATGTGTGAATTATCGTTTTGGGTACAATCATCGAAAAAGTGGCCCAAACAACACCGAATGATGAAACGAACCACGTTACGGGTGAAGAATATGCAAACGATAGTTATAATAATATAATAATAATTATAATTATATAATATATATTATATAATAAAACTTATGCATCTCTCCTCCCCTCTCTCCCGATCCATCGCATGCGGTTCGCGAACCCTAGCCGTCGCGCGTCCCCGCTCTCGCCGTCGCTCCGTTTGGCTAGAAGCTTCTCCCCCACGGCCGGCGATGCCGCCGGCCTTCCAACCGACCTCTGCCTCCCTCTCCGGCCGCAACCCCGGATCTCCTCCATCGCGCGACCCAGCCCCCGGATCTCCTCTTCTCATGTCGTCCGCCAGTCTCCTCTGACTTCGATGACCAGATTCGGCCAACCTCAGCTCCTTCCTGCACAGAGATCCGGTTTTCTCGCCTACTTTTGTGTTTCATGTTTGCAGCCCCTCTTCTCGGCCTCCCTCTTACCGGCAGAGCCTCCTCCGACGTGCAAACCTCCCATCGGCATTCTACAGCCGACCTTCACTTCATTCGCATGCAGAAATTAAGGTGGACCTTAAACCTCTCACCTTGCCTTTTCTTGCATGTCGCCGACGAGCCAACGAGCTACATTCATCCACGTTGTCGTCCTAACTTATCGGTGACCGAACACTTCGACGGAGCACCTCAATGTCATCAGGCAGCGATGGTATCACTGCTTGAAAAAGTGTGGACGTCTTCTACCTCACGGGAAAGGCCTTCGCCGACGCTTTTTCTCGCGGGTATCCTCGTGGGTTCTCTTTCATCGGTATCGAGAGACCCCTCCTTGAAGGTACATTTTGGTTATATTTTCATATGCCAAAATCCATTATTTATTTTCGTGTACTTCACATACCTCACGACCTCCTATGTCTTTTTGTAGTGCACATTTTACGAGGCACATTGGAGGAAGGATCGGACGCCGGCGAGCTCGAAGCAAGCAAAGAAATGCGTCTGCAACTGTCATGGTGGTGAGACTTTCTACCTCCTAGCCAGCCTTAGGAATAGTGGAGTCTAGGCGTGTGGGTTCGATCGCCCATACGGGGTGCGTGCGCCGGCGTGGGTCGGCGCA
>NW_018242024.1:14977-16845 GCF_001263595.1 Phalaenopsis equestris
TTCCTGTGCGAGACCAAATACCCCGCCGAAGAGCCGACTGTCTCCCTTGGTTGTGAGCCTTAGCACAAGTCCCGATGGGTCGAAGTCCCTCACTCCCCTTGTTTTGGATTCCCCAGCTTTACTTGGAGAAGTCGGGAGGTCGAAATTGGCAAAGCGAGAGAAGCTTTTTAGCTGGCTCGCTTTGCAAAGTCTGGAGGAGTTCACGAAATGGGAAAAGCTTTGTAGCTAGTCCATTTCGCGACGCCGTGGAGAGTTCCCTCTCGAAGATCCGAGGAGAAACTCCCCCACATTTCCTCACCAAAGCAAGAGGCGGCGGTGCCGCACCTCCAAGGGGCTAAACCCTTAAGTCTCCTAGGTGAGGTTGTTAGCACGAGCCTGATTTTCTATCTTCATGTTGATTTGTTATATATTGCATTTTTTGCTTGATGCGTGTTGCATTTCACTTCGCTCCGACTGGCCACCCCGGGCCGGCGAGCATCTTTCTTAGCTCTGACCGGCCGCCCCAGCCTGGCGAGCATTTCACTTAGCTTCAAACGGCCGCCCCCAGCCCGGTGAGCCTCTCACTTTGCTCCGACTAGCCGCCCCGACCCAGCGAGCATTTCACTTCGCTCCAATAGGTCGCTCCTGCTCGGTGAGCGTATCACTTTGGTTTGACCGACCACCACGGCCCGGTCAACCGATCACCTGCATTTTTTCTGCTTTTGCATTATATTACATGTTTATCTGCTTGCATGTTGCACCATATGTGTTTGCATTTGTATTTGTATGTGCATTTGGGTGATGCTCCTTAGTGAGAATCACCATTGTCTCCGGGTCACTGCCGCCTCGGTACACCTTTCTTTGGGCCACTGCCTCCACGACACGCCGATCACATCCCTTTTGGTCACTGCTACTATGGTACACCTTTCTTCGGGTCACTGCCTCCACGGCACACCCATCTTTCGGGCCCATGTCGCCACGACACGCCCATCACTTTTTGTCACTGCTGCTACGGTACACCTTTCTTCGGGCTGTCCATCCCTTTTGGTCACTGCTGCTACGGTACACCTTTCTTCGGGCCACTGCCTCCATAGCACACCCATCCCTTTTGGTTATTTCAGCTACAATACACCTTTCTTCGGGCCACTGCCTCCGGGCCCCCTGTCGCCAGGACACGCCCATCCTTTTTGGTCACTACTGTCTCGGCACACCTTCAGGCCGCTGCCTCTACGACACGCCTACTCTTCGGGTCACTGCCGCTAAGGCATGCTCATTTGTTCGGGCCGCTGCCTCCACGGCTTGCCCACCTTTTCCTGAGTCACTACCTCACGGTACTCTCATCATTTATGTGACATAACTGTTTGCATTTGCATTTGCATGTTTGCATAGATAGCGAGTCAGACTCGTTAGGAGAGTGACCCCGTGTCGGTCGCGATGCCTTAACGAGCATTGCTTGCTGGGTTGATCCCGGTGAGCAATGCGAGTTAAGTCATCGGGATTGACACGAGTATGACTGTGCTAAAGATCTAATAGATCTAACTCGTGTCACCATTCTTCGTGTCTTTAGGATGAGGCCGATATGACGACCTCGTAAATGTCATACTATACACAAACTTACCCCACACTTAGATACTAGGCTGACGCACTTTTGGTTAGATGGTGTGCTAGGCTAGGATTTAGGGTGCTAGGTAGTCTTTTTGATGCGTGACTATTGTTCTCTGCTGGATTGGTTGCCCTAGTCAGGTATCTTTCTTTTGCATTGTGTTGTGGTGTGACTGCATGCTGCATATGCATGGTAGTGTGTTAGGACGTTTTTCTGTAGAGAGTCATGTCTATTTATATACACACACACAGGTACTACTATGGGGGAGCAAGTAATGATTTCTGAC
>NW_018242025.1:0-579 GCF_001263595.1 Phalaenopsis equestris
TTTTTTTTAATTTATAGTGACTAGTCTTTGAGATAACTTAGCCAAATTTTCTGAGATAATATTATGTTTGGAGCTCTTCATATGCTTTGCATTGTGTTAAGGGTGAGGCTGTTAAATAAAGTTTATTTTTTGCTACATTTTTTTGATAGATATGACGAATTAGTAATATTTAATTTTTACATTTATATCACCAAAAGATTTCACATCACAAAAAATACTAATATTTCATTTTTTTATGAAAAATAGATTGAAGATTATGGGTTAGATGTGTAAATACATATAAATCACAAACGTCATTCTTTTTCTTTTTTAATAGAAAAAAATGAGCTCAAAGATTTCAGAGAACTCCGGGCAAGTGCTTTGCCGCTACGGACTGCCTACTGTGTTGCTCACATCGCACCAGCCACATAGCTACAGCCGACGATTCTACAGGTGCCCACAATGGGCAAACAATCAGTACAAGTGTCAGTTCTTCAGGTGGGCAAAAATTGACCGACAACTGTCCATAGCGATCGAGGCTCGACAATATCCCAACCGGACAGCGTTGCTTGGGGTTCGAGGACATCTCAACCAGAGAAC
>NW_018242026.1:0-803 GCF_001263595.1 Phalaenopsis equestris
AAATTTATATCTAAATTTAAATCATAACACTTCGTATGGTAATGTGGTTAGTGTATTTTTTTTGTATGCATTTGGTCTACATTCAAATCTCACATTTTACATTTATTTTTTTCAATTTAATTTTAACAAACTAATTTCGAGTCGAACATGGACACAAATATTTAAATCTAATCAAGCACGAACACACTGTTTATGAGCCGATTTCGAACACAAGCTAATTTCGAACATGAACTATTTCGAACAAGTCGAACACGAGCCAAGCCTGAGCTCGCTCAAGCCGGCTCGTATCGGTCAGGGTTATGCAAATGAAAAACTATTATGTGTTGTCCGGTCACAGTAGATCACACGGCAGTTCTTTTGGTAAGTGAATCTGAGTCCTTTAAAAAAATCTAGACATTAAATGTACTACAATGAGATCTACTTGACACTTAAATTTTCATTGGACTCTGGACACAATCTTAATGTAAAATTTTATCATTCTTTTGTGTTGTTGTTCGAATGTGCGATCACTTCATGTAATGATTTCTTATAAAAATTTATTCATATTACATCACAAGAATGACATGTTGAATGCTCGAATATTTTCATGAATAACATTTAAATTTTAAATTTTGACACATATAGCTTTTATTATGCATAAAGAAAAATTGTATTTCCCCTTCTTTTAAAATTAAAATAGTGTCATTTTTATGTGATGTGAAATATTTTTAGATTTAGATAATTAGTTATATAAATTTATATGACTTGAAAGGCATAAATTTAAAGAAATTATTTGAGACATATGGCTTAAAGTTTGTTTATCA
>NW_018242027.1:0-1707 GCF_001263595.1 Phalaenopsis equestris
CAAATCCTTAGAACATTGTCATATTGCTTTTATGCTTGTTAGGCCTTTATTCCAAATACCGGTCGTGGAATACAAGGTGCCACCGCACATTGCCTCGGTCAAAATTTTGCAAAAATGTTTGAGATTGAATTTGAGAATGAGAAGGGCGAGAAGACCAAAGTTTGGCAGAATTCTTGGGGATACAACACCTGCACGGTAAATTGCTATGCTTATACATACACACATATAAAAGTGCTTTTAAAGCTATAGGTTTACCTGTTACCAATCAAATACAAGCAAAATATCATCAAGAATATATGTAATTGACTCCATGCCATTTGAATGTCTCTTCACTTATCATACAATCTCTCTCTCTCTCTTTCTCTATCTATCTATATAACTTGAATAGTCTTGAATTGATACATGAACTAACATTTTATAAACTGCTTATTTTCAGATTGGAGTTATGGTCATGGTTCATGGAGATGATAAAGGCTTGTTGCTACCACCTAAGGTTGCAGCGATCCAAGTTATTGTAGTTCCGGTACCTTACAAGGATGCAGATACACATGCCATATTTGCAGCCTGCTCATCAGCTGTTCAAACGTTGCAAGCAGCAGGATTCAAGGCTAAGCATGACTTGAGGGAAAATTATTCACCTGGTTGGAAGTATTCTCATTGGGAAATGAAAGGAGTTCCCCTTAGAATTGAAATTGGTCCCAAGGATTTAACAAACAACCAGGTAAAAGAGTAAATTGTCTTGTTAAATTGTCATTGGTGGATACCATCACTCTTATTTTACCATACTAAATATTTTTGTTGTTCGATCTGTTTGTTTTTTTTTTTAATTTTGCGAGTTTCTTTTTGTGGAAGCAAGAATATCATTCATGGCCTTAATCGCTTGGATATTTTAATTTCCATTCAGCAATCGGGCTAGTTGGAGAGATAAGGGCACCTCTTTAAATGATTTAATAATACTTATAAATATATATATAGTTGGGCTATGGCTACTTCTGATGCTAATGATATTTGATAGTTTTTTAGGGGCATCTTTAAGGAATTCAATTAATACTTGCATATAATTTTTTTTTGGCAATAAACTATGTGGTTTACTATCGGTTATACCATTGTCATCCCATCTATGATTAGCTGTGATAAGGTTTTTGAAGTCTGTTAAGACTTATGCTATCCCTTGTGTGCTGTCTTTCTATGAGATTACTTTTTTACTTCACATCAATTCAGTCATATACTTTTAGTTTTTCTCTAGTGTTTGATTGCCTCAAATATCAAGTAGATTTACTGAATGCATCCAGATTTTTTAGACAAAAGTATAATTGTTTTTAGGCATCTTTGACTCGAATAAATAACTAAAATATGGAGTATGATGTTGATGCTTCTGCTTATATTGCTGCAAAACCATGTATGTATGTGTTCAAATCATTCCAGAAGAGCTTATTAACTTCATTGAATTTTTTGGACTTAGGATCAAATTAAGATTTTGTTTTCTTGATTTGCAAATAAATTCCGATGCTTTATGTTATTATGTTATGGATTTTTAGGCGGATTTTTCAATAACTTAATTTGGTTGCTTGTAGATAGAACATTGAATGCCGTTGTCGTATGAACTCCAATGTTCATGATGCGAAGAATCAAATTTATGGCTCAGTCAAGTGACATCACGAAACATCAAAATTAAGTGTGTGTGTGTGTGTGTGTGTATATATATAT
>NW_018242028.1:0-206 GCF_001263595.1 Phalaenopsis equestris
TCCTACGACGGCTCCAAACTCACACGCGGTGCTCCGCTACTCGACACTGCCATCCACCTCAGCTGCCATGCTGCCCTCATTTCACGCACCAAGAGTTTGTCCTGCTTGATCTCCTCCGTCCATTGGATACACGCATGATCGGATGACATCCGTTCATCATCCTTAAGTGAGCTAACCCGTAAGCCGTTCACACTAAAAACTTAAGA
>NW_018242029.1:0-457 GCF_001263595.1 Phalaenopsis equestris
CCTGAGTCTCTCGAGTGAGAGTCAAGTATCCTAACTAATTAGACTACTATTGAAATATAGTTATGTAAAATTTATAAAGTTGACCCCGCTTTACAACGGTACCAAAACTTGATGTTGTATTTTATGAATAATAACTTTTAGCTCTTAATGTTGGTATTATTTGCACTTTTACGTATCGTTATCAAGTAATTTAAGACATTCTTTCTAAGTCCCAAATAACGATCCCACCAGGAAGGTTTAAATTTGAAATGATAAATTAACTAGAAAATTCACAGAAGTAAAACAAAATTACTATCACTAATGTTTAAGATACTATCAAGGCTAAACTATTATCTACTAGAAGAATTTAAATGCAAGTTTTAAAATTATTAAATACTAAACTATGTTTATGTGATGAAGTTTTCGAATATGAAAAATCATCTTTCCCACTACAATGAAATTTTGATGAAATGAGATG
>NW_018242030.1:0-433 GCF_001263595.1 Phalaenopsis equestris
AGTTCATCCTCATACTTTCAATAAAATGATATGTTGATTTTATTATTATTATTTTTTAGAACGTCTTAAGTCTTGGTCAAGATTATAAAAAATTTATTAAAAATTAAGATTTATCCTTCTATAGGGAATTTGATGAGAATATGCTCAATTGAAACTGCTACTTTTTAAGGAAATGATGATCAAATATGATAATGCTCAAGTCATACGGGAGTTGATTATTTTGATATATAACAATTAACATTATTATGAATTGATTGTCTTTTCCCGAGTGATTGATGACACAATCATCCATCATATTTCCATGCATTCATAAGTGAAGCTATGCATTAATGGTTTTTAATTAATTTGTTTTTGATTAACTATTTTTAAATTATAATTCCATCCATTAATAATATAAATTTAATTAAGTAATTATTTTATTATTATACTTAAA
>NW_018242031.1:0-700 GCF_001263595.1 Phalaenopsis equestris
TTCTTATGTATTTACATATCTAATACATAAACTTATGACATACCCCCCAAATCTTTCACATCACATTAAAAACATCAATACATCGACTTGATTTCACTTTCTATACTTATAGCCCAGATGAAATGCATATGATTCTCTTAAAGGACTGCAATGAGAACATGTAAGTAAAAATTGAAGGTTAGATGTTATATATGTCAATACGTAAGATTTTATTTGTTTAGGGTTTATCTTTCTAGAAAATAAAAAATGCCTCCGCCGTTGGTCCATTCCAAGCACCAAGCGGACCGACGACAAAATAAATATGTGTGTATGTATTATTTAAAATTAATTTTTTAATAAAAATTTATATTTTTTTATAAATTACATACACCACATTCTATACTTATAGCTCAGATGAATTGATCATTCACTCTGCGAAAATATTCAAGAGACATTACAAACAAAAATGCATATGATTCTCTTAAAGGACTGCAATGAGAGATTAAAAAATTTAATTTATAAATTGCTAAAATTAGAAGTGAAAATTAACTAAACAAGCTTATATTTTATAATCAACAAATCATATGTGAGTCATGAAACAATGCAATATTTATCTTATTTATAATAGAAAAATTGAAAATTAACAAAATAATGAATGCAATCATAACATCTTGAGCATAAGGCTAAACACATGTGAAATATGCATGAATTAAAAAAATAA
>NW_018242032.1:0-752 GCF_001263595.1 Phalaenopsis equestris
GGTGGAATTAAACCAATATTTAATGAAATCCTGATGTTGGTTCAACTAGAGTAAGCATTGGATATGTCGAGCTGACTATATTAAACCAATCGTTTTGTGAGAGGCAACTCATAGTTTTTAGAGTAGATTGAGTCTAGTTTGTTGAGATTTAATTTTATGTATTTGGTTGATTGTACTTTGTGTTTTAGAGTCACACATGTTAAGTTATTATAGAAAACACTATAGTTCAGGACCTAGGGAGGTTAGGACGTGTATTTGGACCTAAGGCAAACCAGTGTTTAGACATGCATTGGCGCCTAGGCACTAAAGATCTGACGCCTAGGCACTAGTAGTCAAAAGGTCTGGGGCTTAGGCACCCAAATCTGGTGCCTAGGCGCCACAGTTTTAAACCACCAATAACTTCAATTTTTCAGTTTTCTAATGGGTTTTTCCTTTAAAAACCCCCTGAACCATTTATTTCACTTTGTTGTTCATTATTCATCACATTCAAAGAATTCATGGATTCCAATACTTTTTGGAGTTCAACTCTTGGATTTTCTTATTAGAATAAGTTTGTATGTAAGGATGTGCAAAGGCTTCATGATAGAAATTTGATAAAGATTAAATTGATTAGAGAGAGGATTTATCATGTCAGGAGGTTAGGTAAAGGAAATCATAACTCAGAGGCAATAGGAAGTGTTTTTTTACACCACTATCGCTATTGTTATCTCTATCGTAAAGGAATTCTATTCAAATCTTCATGGATTAAGTCA
>NW_018242033.1:0-1271 GCF_001263595.1 Phalaenopsis equestris
GGTAGTGAAGCTTGATCTAGTCTAGTTACCGTGTTCAGCTCGTATGTTAGATGTGAGTATCTTAGCATTCATTCATAATGTAATATGTATATCAAATATTTTTTGAGGTTTGCAGTAAGGCCGCCACAAATGGAGTAAGTCATCCTCACCTTAATTAGCTCTTAGAATTGAATTGAGTCCCTTGACATTCCTTCCAAATTTGATCTCCTAGACTAGTTTTGAAGTTAGATGTGAGGCCTTGGCTTTCCATCTTAGTTTACTCTCCTTTTTCAACTCTTGGTTTGGATGTGAGTCCACTATCATTTCTTCATAATGTGTTTAGGTCATAATAATTTTGAGGATAGGAGTAATATGGAGGAAGGATTCTTATTACTTAAATAGTATTTGAATGGGTGTAATTCTCATGTTGGAAATGAAGCTCGATCTGGTTTAGTCACCCTGTTCACCTCTTGATTTAGATGTAAGTCCCTTGGAATTCCTTCCTAATGTGACAAGCATATCAAATTTTTTTCTTTTGGATAGGTGTGAGACACACATAAATGTGTTTAAGGCTTCTTACTCCTCGACTAGTTCTCTTGTTGGATGCGAGTCCCTTGGTATCCTATCTAAACCTAGTCACCCTGTTCACTGCTTAGGTTAGATTTGAGTTCCTTAGCATTCCTTCCTAAGGTGTTCAGGCTCTATGAATATGAGGTTTAGAGTAAAACAACCATAAATGAAGTAAGGCATCCTTTCCTTGATTGTACCTATTGGTAAATGAGAGTCTCCATGTTTTTTGCCACAGATTTTATCACCAAATTAATTTTCAAAGTATATGTACGTTCTTATGCTATCTACTTTGAAAATAAATCGCTATTTTCTAAGGATTGGAGTAAGGCCACTTTAAATTATTAAGGAATCCTCTTCTTGATCAGACTTGGTCATAATGTGACACCTAGTGCTTTTTACCATACATTCAATCATCCCGATTAGTTTTCAAAGAAAATGTGAGTCCCCATGATTTTTACTTTGGAAGTTAATCATCTTCCTTGAAGTTTGGTCTAGGGCCACCATAAGTGGAACAAGGCATCCTACAAAGGATCGGACATGGTGGTAAATCAGAGGCCCATGCTTTTTGCCATAGGTTTGACAGCCTCGCTTAGTTTTTAAAGTAGATGTGCATCCCGGTGCTATCAATTTTGGAAATTATTCATCTTTCTTTGAGGTTTGGTATAAGATCACCTTAAATGGAGTAAAACATCCTCTCCTTGATTAGATTTAGGGGTAAATAT
>NW_018242034.1:0-310 GCF_001263595.1 Phalaenopsis equestris
GATCAACAAGACCAACACACACTTCTAAATCAACACACTTAGAAGAAAGGTAATTATTGTGTTTCCTATTTGTTTCCGCTGGAGAATTTTAGCAAATGGGTATGTCTGATCAAAATCAGAAAGTGAGGACTCTTGCTGAGGATTGGAGAGTGGGTTTAAATTATATTTTGTGTATGAGAATAAGAATTTGGGTACTGATCTTAAAAAGTGTGTATCAGCAGGACAAGACTGACTGAACATGAGACTTGGATGTTTTCAAAAGATTGAAGGACTTTTTCCCTCAACCTCTAAAAGTTTAGTATGAACCATT
>NW_018242035.1:0-2519 GCF_001263595.1 Phalaenopsis equestris
CAAGATCTTATGATTTTGTTGTCTCGAATCATCGTGATTTCTGATCTACTAAGTCAGAGGAGATAGTCGTAACATGACTGAAAGATCTTTGTAAGCAACTATATGTTGCGTTGTCTAAGGGACCTTTATAGATTTGGGATGTATTTAATATTTGTTAAATGGATAAATTTAAGTCAATCTCAGCTAACAAAAAACTTTATGTCAATCAATTCTACTCTTATGATTCACAACTTAAAGAGTAGAAAACTGTTGGGGAGTACCCGTGTCTGTGATCGTAATAAAATAGTGTCATTTAGTGTCAACCATTCGATCAGAGCACTTAGGTCTTAACAGTTATATTTTGTGGAGCACTTAGCCAAACCATATAGATAGATGACTTGGTCACATCTTTAATAACGTGAAGTCATTTGCTCTTTATGAGCAGAAGTTAATTAAATGTTTTTAATACCAACAAACTGTTTTGGAGGGTGGATGAGATTTATTTTAAGTCTTAAATGATTTATTTTAAATTGAATGTTTTAAATGGTTAATTTAAAAAATTGATTTAAAAATTGACCCATCTTGTTGAAATCTTAAGTCAACGAAACCATCATTAAGAATTTGGACATTTGAAACATTTATGTTTGAAGTTTCTTTAGCAATTTGTTAATTTAATATCTTTAGAACGTTAGTCATATCGACTCCAGTTTTTACAAGGAGGATCAGTCTAGATGACTTGGATTTACAAATTGTTTTATTTTTTGATTTGGGCATTATTCAAACTTACTAGACTCGCCAACTCTAATCCTTAAAAAGGAGGATCAGACTAGTTGGGTTGAATTTACAACCCTATTTTATAGACAAAATGGGATGATTGATTGATTTTAAAAAATGAGATTAATCAGAGTGAAAGCATTATTCAAATTCGTGCAACATTGTTAGACATGTTGAATTTAAACATTTATTTTATTTGGTGGAGCACATGCGGGTGCACTTTGTTAATATACATTCACCTTGATAGCTTTGCTTGATGTGATTGCATAAATTTTGGCACACATATAAGATGTAATCACATAATTTATGTTTTTTTTGGCAATACATGATTTGATGTTTGACACTTCTATCATATACAAATACAAAAATTATCAAGTAATTATAAGTCTTTTGAGATAATATATTATAATTTGAAAAATATCTCAAAGTAACATTACTTGCCTCAAAATTATCCAAACTTTGTTAGCCATACAAATGTCTTTATTGATTAGAGGCATAAACATAGTCTAAAATTACAATTAATAACATGAATCTTTAAAGTATTTTTGCACAAATCATATGATATCTACATTCAAATCAAACTCTATCCGAAGTTGTGAAATCACCTAATCCATTTTGAAATTTTATGTGAACATTAGTGCTTTTGGAATACATGTAAAATTTCATTTTGAGCCCTTAAGGACTGCCTTCTATTTGCTAATAAGCGTGAGTCTGTTGGCGAGTTTTCAAATTTCAAAAAGCCCCTCGTTTAACTTATACTTTTACTCTAAGAGCCTAAATTTTAAAAGTCAAAATTCAGATTATTTTTTCAGTCCAAATGATTCATATTTTAAATTTTTTTATAAGTGCAAATAGTCAAAAGCTTCAAGTTCTTTGTAGTCTAAGTCACCCAAAAGTTTGGCGAACTCTCGACGTCGATCTTTAGGAGATACTAGAGAGATTGCCAACTTACCAAACTATCTTAAAAAACTCGTTGGTCGGTGTTGTGAGATACTGCGACTTGGGAACAAAATTTATAATTCCATGCTTAAAAGATACTATGAGCCTTTAATGTACCTGCAAAAAGATAATTATAAGCTTAAATTTTCCTTATAGGTACTTTACTTTCCTTGAATGTTATTTAATTTCTTGAACGGATACTCACATTTCCCAGGGCAGGTATTTAAATCCCTTGATTTTTATAAACAAACTTTCAAACGAGTATGCAATTTCCCTGAATGGTACTTAATTCACATGAACATGCTTTCTCGAATAGATATCTTAGAAAAAATTCACTCCCAACTCCATTTTATTATATCTTTGCATGTGAGATTGTAATATCATTAAAAATCATTAAAATTGAGCATAAAATATATATGAAAAAGTAGTTAATTTTTAGGCGTGTCAGGTTTCACTCTTTTTTAATGTGATCTGATAGTTATAGACCGTCGATTAATGTAACAACGACTAACCTATGGTTCTTATTGGCCTATCGATAAATTAACGTACTGTTCCATCTATTACTCAACCTACGAACAAAATTAAGAGCAATCGACAAGTTTTTCATTTTGGCATTAATCGATGACCTCTGACCGTCGGTTTATTAACCAATGGATAACCAACTAATATGTTTTTTTATTTTAACCAATGACTTCTGATCGCCGTTTATATGTTTGACAGTTACTGATGGCTTATCAACAACAATGCTTTTAATATAGACCTACGTTTACTGCCCGTCGGTAAGCCATATGTTGATAAAAGCCGTAGGAAAGTTCACATGTTATGGG
>NW_018242036.1:0-913 GCF_001263595.1 Phalaenopsis equestris
TTAAATATTTTAAGTATTTAACACTGTCATTATCTGTCCCAAGCTCTGCATGTGAAAAGTGGAGGTTTGTATTAGATAGTTGACAGTCAGTGTAAAATTTGTCAAAAAATCATGACATTAATCATTTTGATCATTGTGTAAATACTAGAGCATACCCTGGACACGACGCGTTGTATGACCTGAATACAGTGAAAATTGTACATGGGTTGCTATACCGGCACGTGAGTATAGTGTCAAATAAGCAATGATTCTCGCATTACGGACGAATGCGGATAAAAAAGTTAATCCATGAAACTAATATTAAGATATGATCTTGAAATATAGATACTCTTACTAGTAAATTAACGGGATTAGTTGATATTATGATTCATAGAAAAATAAATATCTTATATATTCAAGAAACTAAATGGGTTGGAGAAAATGTTAAAGAAATTGATAACTTAGATTTTAAATTTTGGTATTCAAGTAAGCGTCTGTCGGCCGTTTTAATTTTGATTTTGAAAAATATAGTTAGAAAAATATAGGAAAATATGAAAATAGTTTTCATATGAATATGATTTTTAAAAGTTACATTTTAATTTAAAAATAGGTGAAACCAAACTAGTCCCACATTTTGAATAGTTTGGGTGACTAAGCATGATACCACAAGTAATACACTTATTCCGAAGAATAAACATATCACTTGTAGTAGGTTCAATCATGTAGTAGGCTCAATCATCTAAACTAAAGAGTTTGTGACATTTGTTTGGTCTGCGAAATATTTTATGTATGACCGACAATTTCCCATATCTAATATAAGGATTAGATAGGGTTTATTTTACCCAGGTTCCAAGTTCCCTGAAGAGACAAGCCCATCGAGGTCACTTAAGAAAACTCTCAATTAAAATCAGTGGTTTTACTTTCCAGATTTCAA
>NW_018242037.1:0-706 GCF_001263595.1 Phalaenopsis equestris
AGTTGTAGATAATAGAAAGTTTTTGATGAAAGTAGGCTATAGGGTTTGCTTCAAAGTTCTGATACCATGTTAAAATTTAGAATAATATGGAATATCTTTATTAATATGAAAATGGGTTATAAATAACCCTTACATTAATACTAGAAAAAGAAAGGCAGAAAAATGAAAAGAAATAACAATTATATCTCTAATCAATCAATTCATAAGAATTATTTGGAGATAAAAGAAATAACATAAAATAAGAAAGACTAAAATAAGAAAAGAAATAAACCAATCAAAGAAAATAAATCTAAAATAGGAAAGGAAATAAAGTTATATTAGAAAAAAAATATAATCCTCATTACTTCTAATAAGAATATATTATTCCTAATATAACTTCTAACAAAATGCATAAAAAGAATAATGAGAGCAAATTTACGAAAAAAAAGGCTAACAAAAATTCAAAATAGAAAAGAAAATTATATGTTTTAGTGAGATTCATTTTCCTATCTCTACAAACATACAGAGAAATATTTTACTATTTTAGAGAAAATTTATCACACTTTTTCACAAGATCCATTAAGTTTTAAAAGAATACCAAATGACTGTTGACCTCGCTTTTAGTCGAGGTGTAGTTTTCCCCTCCTTAGTAGCCTAGAATCTAGTCGTAGGACCTTTCTGTCGACTACTACAAAACTAGTGAAGAAGCCCTCCCCGTTAGCAATTC
>NW_018242038.1:0-270 GCF_001263595.1 Phalaenopsis equestris
GCAAAATTTTATTTCAAACCATGAGATTCATTTAATACCCGGCTCATGAGAATTGGCACAATAGCATTTGCATAAGAACTCAACTTTGCTTTTTGAACACGACTTTGAGCATATAAAATTTTATAAAATATATTTCATGACCTAAAAATATATCAGAAGCACTGCACACAACAAAGCATTATATTATAATCAGAGCCAGTGCTTGCTTAACAAAACGATCTAAAAAATGCTCTCTCTCCGCAATTTTTTAAGGAAGAACCATACCAATAG
>NW_018242039.1:0-2452 GCF_001263595.1 Phalaenopsis equestris
AGACCTAGTCCACACCGTCGACGAGTTATCATCTCGGAGAGGTATCAAAGAAGATTTTTCTTAGCTCACCAAGCCTATCACCTGTGAGTTTCCAGGGCATCCCTTCCTTCTTCACCCCTCCTAATATCTAGCCACCCAATTGGAGCTGCATGTTTCATCATTCCGATCGGATGGCTGCTGGCATTTCAGATGACTCGGAGGCAAGTTCAACGCCTTCGAAGAAGATAAATGTTATTATAGTCTTTTTTTTTTATCTTTAAATGTTATAACTAATGTATTAAAAAATAACACAATAAATTTTATATTCAAACAATATCACTTTACCAACTGTAATTTTGTGACTAAGCTTTTTCTTATATTGTTTTTAGACGAGCTTCTTTGAAAAATAAAGCTTGCTCCAAGGAGGCCTTCATGCGGTGGAATTAAACAATGAATAGATAAACGATTCACTTAATGAGCGGCAATGTTAGGATTTTATTGTGTATTTATTTTTTAAAAAGTTTTATATATTTTAGAATACAAATTAAATAAAATATTTAGACATTAAAAATATATATTATTTTGTTTGATTTAACTAAGATGCATTGAAATATTTTTTTTTTAATTGTGAAATATTCAAATGCGGTTGATGATTGGATGCAATAGCAAATTGTGGTGATGGGTGGTGGGGTGGGGATATTCAATGGAGCGATGATTGCGTGCGGATAGCGCACACAGAGCCATACAACCGTGATGTGTGCGCTCTCTGCACGCAATGATTAGACCAATGGGTAGGGGCCAAAGGGAAGGAGATGGTAGGCAAAAGGAGGTTAACGTAATAAGCAACGGTGATGGAGATAGGTAACGGTGAGCTAATATTAGGAACAAAGAAAAATGATATGCAAAAATTTGTAGAGGATTCGGTAGAGAGATTTCTTTTCAATTAAGATACACAAGCTTAAAACATACATTAACCACTAATTTTTAATGTAGTTATCATTGAGATTGGGCTTAAGAAGTAAGAAAACAAAATAATGATGACGACAGTAGACAAGAGTTGTTAATGTGAAAAAAACGTAAAGTGAGTTTCATTGTCATTAATTTTTTCTTATTTTGAACTTAAATCAGTCAAATTAGGGGTTTGTTTTGGACAACTGCAGCTTAGCCGCTCCATGAAGCTGCTACGGGGAAACTAACTAGTTGTTTGTTTCACCTATTTGAAAACAACCGTATTACAGAGTTTCTGGACAAATGATTATTCTGCCCCTGTTTAATAATGTTGTTTGTAATATAACAGTCATAGTCATATATTTGATACTTTAAAAATAAAAATTTATTTCATAATAATACAAAAATTTAGATACACATCTTTAGTGTGATTGCTCGCACTAATAAAAGAATATCTATACTTTTTATTAAAATCTAAATCAAATTAAGAATCACGATACGCCTAATTGATCATAAAGTTGACATTAACCATGCATTTTCAATAACAACAAAATATTGTGAAGAAGATGACAACTTTTGAAAAACAAAAAATGTTGAAACAACACATTTTGTCAAGTTCAAAGCAATGAAACACTCATGAAAGCTCACTTTTTTCCTTCAATCAACTCAAAAAATTCATGATTAAAAAAATGAGCTATCAATATTATTAATAATGTAAATTACTGGTCACAAAGCACATCAAAAATTTCAAAAAATGATATCAAGTTGATTAGGCATGGGTGTTCAATGTTCAACAGAAATACATGTGGGAGAAATAAAATTTTATTTTAAATATTTTTAAACCAAAATTTTGGGTACAATAAATCACGATTTAGAACAGGGAGGGGAAGAAATATGAGGTTTATCTTCCTCAATGCATCTATGTAGAAGCAGAGTAAAGTGTAAGGAGGAGAAAGATGGTAGTTTCAGACCTTTATGTCGCGGAGATTAAGGGTCGGTTTGGGGCAGCTTATTTGGTGCGGTGACGTTTTGAAAAAACACTTGACTTGTTTCGGTAAACTGCGTTTTCAAAACGCCGAAAACAGCGTTTTCATACCGCACCTATCTAGGTACGGTGGGAACTTTCTGACAGCGATCTGACTTTTCCAAAAAAATAAAAATTTGTAATAGTCATCGCACCTAGCTTATCAACAGATTATTTTTAATCAGTTTATGTGCAGATTATTCAATAAGTTGCAGCTGCTCCAAACAGACCCTATGGAGGAGAAAAATGACAGTTCTGGAGGTCTGCATACGCCGCAATTGGCCCTGTCGAACAATAGATTGGGGCTGTCAAAACGGCCCGTTGTTCGCGAACAGCTCATGTTCGGCTCGCTAAGGAGGTTCGACTCGTTAAGAAGCTCGTGTTTGGGTCGTTCTCTAAGTTAATGAGCCGAGCACGAACAAAGATTTATTTATTTGTGTTCAGCTCATTTTAGCTCGAAATATTATTCATCATATATATATATATATATAAGTAAATCCA
>NW_018242039.1:2730-5963 GCF_001263595.1 Phalaenopsis equestris
CAAAGGGGCCGAACCCGAACACATTTTTTTGAGCTCTAAATATGTCGTGTTCGGCTCGTTTTCACCCCTACAATAGACGAGTGCTAGGGTTTACGGGGAGGGGCAACCTGCGTAATAAGCATCGCTCAAAAGCGGGTTGCGGGGTTCGATCCGTGACCTGCATTTCGCCAAAACAGCGTCCCGTAGCGCTCATACCGGCGAACCAAATGACTCTACATATGTTGTGCGTTGGAAAATTTTAACATAAAAATAACTTAAATCATAACCCAATATAAATATTCAGCACGCATAAATATAAGTGATAAAAGATAACATAATTTTTATGTAAAAATTGAAGAAAATTTAAATATGATTCGTTATATAATTGAATTTATAGAGTTTCATTATTTCTTACAACTAGTGAAGAAGGGATTACAAATCAACAGATACTTATTCGTCCTCTTTGTCCTTTTATCGTTGCAATATGTACAATCCAATGACAAAAATAATTAAGTGACAATGGTCGGACAACAATCATGGGACATTAATTGGATTGCAAGTTTTATTTAGACACCAACAATATACAGATAATAATAAAAAAATAATGGTCATCTGAAATTGGTTGGCTTACAATAACCACTGGTTGTGGTATATGATGATATTGGGTGAATTGGCTTTTTAGCTTTCTTAGTGAGATGAAAAAATAGCTCTTCTCTCGCCTTCTCTCGTGTTGATATGATTATTTATAATTTTTTAGAATGATATTTTGATAAATTTAACAAAAATTTAAAACATTACATTGAATTTTCTATGTAAATTTTGATCAAATCATTTTTTTTTTACTTCAGAAGTGCATTGACAATCTCAAATATTGAGTGACGTTAGATTTGTTGATTACTTTACTATAAGCATGATTGTCAAGTGTTAGAGAATTTGTGGTGATTGATACAAATTGACTTCGTAGCATTATATAAAAATCTAACATACACACAAATAAAAGATGTGATAATAGAGGAGACACGTGATATTTTTACTTTGAAAACCTAAAAGAGGAATAACTATGAGGCATAACCCAATTGAAATTGTTTGAAAATTCATAAATGTATTACACAAAAAATGATCTCATTGAATGGCAGAAACTAATATCACAATAATGGGAGTCATTCATTTAATTTTCACTGGAAGAGTAACAAAAAATGTTAGGGAAGTAATAGCAACCTGACTTGCAACTATGTGGTGAAGATTAGGAAATAATGGACCGACAGTAGTAATAGCAATAGCTAGGTGATAATAATTCAACCGTGTCGATTCAACGACGAAGGTTTGACGGTGGTAATGGCGCCAATTGAGCGACGTGGATCTAATAGCAGTTGCAACAACAACCAATCAACGGTAGCTACGCAAATGGCGTCACAACATGACTGTGGTCAGGTAGTAGATACGATATGGTAGTCTCAAGGCAACATGGTTGGGAGATGGTGATCTAACAGTGAAATCAATAGTTTGACAACTACTGTTGCAGTGGTGACATCAACACGACAATGGTGGTTTTGAGAACCGTTGTCTTGGTGATAGTGGCTAGATGGCTGGGGCAGCAAGACGATGATGGCAACAACAGCATCATAGGTCAGACGATAATGGTATGATGACAATGATAATGATCCCACAATGGCGACGCTAGTCCAAATACAGTGAAGACCTCAACTAGAAGATAGTGTTTTATTGCGGTAGTAGTTGGGAAATGGTTAGACGATGACATTGATGTTGTTCGGGCGATGATGGTCCAACACTACTTGTTAGTTGTAAGGAAATGGTGGAGGAATAAGGTTGTTGGCTGAGCAGTAGTAGTTTAGTGGAAACAAGAGCAGTTATGGTGGTCCAACAATGATGGTGTTGGGGTAATGATGGTCCAACGACAATGATGCTTAGGCAGTGGTGCTATGACGATGGTGTTGCATGGGCAATGGTGATTTGATATCAATGGTGGCGCCTTTGCGAC
Source organism: Phalaenopsis equestris (assembly GCF_001263595.1). Taxonomy (NCBI): domain Eukaryota; kingdom Viridiplantae; phylum Streptophyta; class Magnoliopsida; order Asparagales; family Orchidaceae; genus Phalaenopsis; species Phalaenopsis equestris. The sequence continues at coordinate 4,709 of NW_018242039.1, forward strand.
GGTGGTCCATGATGATGATATTGGTTGTTCGGCGATGATTATAGCATTCGTGTGATGGTGGTCTGACAACGGTGGTTAGATAGCAATAGTCCGATGAGGGCGACAACCCACAAGGTGGTCTGACAATGATGGAGCTCGGGATATCTCATGAGCTTGTAGCTCTCTTTAGTGTTTTCTTCTAAGTCTATGTGTTTTTTCGTGAGGAAGAGAATGTTTATTTATAGATTTAGGTAGTAATGTTCTCCATAAGTAAAACTTAAATGTAGATCACTTTAGTAGAATACCTAGAGTAATTTCTTCAATGATATGATATTTTGTAAGTATTTGAATGTCTTAATGATGTCATGATTAAGTGATCTTAGGCTTGTGAGATTCTTATTTCCAAAATGTTTGATGTGACTTTAAACTTTTCATATTTGTAGATTATTTGGTCCCAAAAAATATATCCCAATAGTTTTTTTTTGTTAAAAAAGAGCTCAATTTAATCATTTTAATGTAATTTGATTCGTCTCTCCAAAAAAAACATTCGAATTGGAGTATAAGTAATCCTTCATTCAATATTTGGAGCTCCCAGTCCCAATGTGCTTTAAGATTTGTGCCCATGAAGACAATTCTTTGAATAATCATCATTGCTAAATGTGAATATTATTTGACTTTTTATTTAAATTTCTATTGCTTATAATAATATTTAAAGTGCTTAATTTTGGCTCATTTAGACTCGAATTGATTCTCTTTTTATATCATTAGATTTATTCTGTCAATATTTTTTGTTTGAGTACAATTTTGTTAAAATACGAGCTTAGTTGATCTTGAATTTTACTATACAAGTTGTTGATCTTGAATTTTACTGTCCGAGTTATCTCATCCAAAGTACATTGAGACTGATATACAATATCATGGGGTTTTTTTTTTTTTGCGTATCAATTATGATTTATTTCAAATTCAATCTAAATTATATATATAAATATATTCATTTTTGTTGTTATGCTACTTTCAATCAATCTACCTTTTATCAATTCAACTTTTATGATTGCAGTGGTCAAAAGACTAGCACAGTATTTAGGAAAGCAATCATATCAGAGTTAAGAGCTATGCGCCAAGCTAGTTTTTTTATACTCACATGATCTCTACAAAAACATTTATTAAGAGCATATATAATATTTTATTATGAAAAAGTAATAGATGTGTATTACAAATTTGAGCCATTAATATGGTATTCACTTCTTTTTATTTTGAATGCATGAATTTTTAGTGA
>NW_018242040.1:0-794 GCF_001263595.1 Phalaenopsis equestris
AGGATATGCATACAACTTATTGGTAGGCTTAACCATCTAAACTAAAACATCAGTGACATCTGTTTGGTCTGCGAAACTTTTTTTTTTAAGCCGACAAGTTCCTCTATTTAACACAGGAGAATAAATAGGGTTTATATTAAACTGGTTCTTAAGTTCTCTATAGAGGCAAACCCCTATAGTTAATTACATCTTAAATGACTGAAATCACTTAAGAAGACTCTTGATTAAGTCAGTGGTTTTTGCTTTCAATATTGTAAAGTTTAGGTCAAGATTAAATATAAGAAAATCAAAAGGGAATGTCTCAAAATAGGAACAACTATTTTCGAGAGTCAATTGAGTGAAAGGTAGGAGATGTCACAGATCCGGGAAAACCTCGGTGACTTCATAACTATCCAACGATTGTACCTTAACTCTAAAGAGACATCCTACACCTCGTCGTCGTGGTATCGGTCGTCGCCCTCCGTCAGTTTGCTTTCACATTCCGCTTCTTGGAAAGACTACTCTAAGACCCTTAAGTTATCGATTATAAGTTCGGGATTGTGGGTATCTCCTAAACCAGGTGTCCTACTGGTCTCTAACCTAAAAGTCCCCTGCAAGTCTGTAGAAACAACATGAGTTACAAAATGGAACATGCTACGAAACGCAGTAAACAGTAAATAGTAGTATAGAAAGTGCAGTAGCAAAAGTAAACGCTGTAAATGTAAAACAAACCTGCACACCTGACGGGACGACGACTCCTGAAAAAGACTCGAGAAAAAACGGCAGAAGATCCACAGTAATTTGAGAAAAAAAAC
>NW_018242041.1:0-7528 GCF_001263595.1 Phalaenopsis equestris
AAATAATTATCCCAATGAAATAATAAGACTTAATTCTATGTGCAGCTTGAGCAGACAACCAAACACTAAAGAAGTAAAATTTTTAGGACAAAGTCCAACTTTAACATATATATTCGTCCCCTGCTTGGCAAGGGCAGTACTCATGTAATGGTCAAAGCTCTAGACCCTCAAACAATTATACTTCGAAGAAAACCTTTGCGGAAATAGGTTTACGTCACTTTCAAATCAGATCAGCACCTTATCCGTGGGACCAGTCGGTTTCATATTAATCAGTGAAAATGTAAAAACTTAGAGTTAAAATATCTGGGCGAACTTATTCATTTATTTACTTTTGAATTAAAACTTACATACAATGCCCTGCACTGATTTTACAGAGACATAACAGTCCCCAAGAAAAAAAATACACTGAAGCCGGTACCTCTACAAAAATATCAGTGAGACCCGTCAAATCGGACCAGATAGGCTGGACAAGTGAAGCTGACTAGGCCAAAGGCGAATGACCGGAAACGAGACAGCAGAGCAATTAGGCCATCAACTACAGATTTGCCGACTCGATGCAGTAGTAGTATAGCCAATCCAATAGTCAGCTCCATAAAGTATCTTGATCATTCAAAGAAGTTAACTAAGCTTGATCAGATTCAAATCCAACCGAGCTAATCCAGCCGAGCCCAAGTTAACTTAGCTAACCGAGCCAAAAGGTAATTGGGTTATAACTCATTTCTTGTAAAATATCAAAAATGCCTTAATACAGACCCTCTCCAAATTGAGGTAAAAATGTAATGTCGCTATTGCTCTACATTCTATATAAATAGAAGAAATATTTAATGAAGAATCAACAGTATTTTTAACCATTCATCTCTCTCTTTCTTCTCATTTACGTTCTATTCATTGGGTGTGATTCACGGACAATCCAGAATTATATATATATCATGATAATCTGATTAAAATTTTGCTTAAAAATATAAGATATTATGGTAAAAATCCTGGAAATAAAAGAAAATGAAATATTATAATTAAAGAGTACTCACAAATTCATGTGGGAACTGTACGAGACATCCCACTCACAAAGCCATGCAACATTGTCTAAGAAGTTCAACTTACTAACTGTACACAACAGAAACTATGGCCCGTTACAGCCACTACCCAATTCAACGGGAGATGCTTTGTTATATTTTTTTTCAGCCAATTTTACCCGTAAAAATAAAAAATTAAAAATAATATCAAAATTTATTGATTTCAACAACAGTTTACAGGCCAAATAATTGTACTCATAGATAAATGTTTAAGAGATTTTTCTTAATTTATTTTATTATTTAGGACCATTTAATCAATTGCAAATAAGCATATACATGTTAAAATAAATGAATAAATAATTGATTTAGAATGTTTAAGAGATTTTTCTTAATTTATTTTATTATTTAGGACCATTTAATCAATTGCAAATAAGCCTATACATGTTAAAATAAATAAATAAATAAATGATTTAGACATTACCAAAAGGATAGCCTTAGAGGACATTAGAGATGATTCTCATCTACAATTGGTGTATTTGATTGGGACCATCAGTGATTTTGCTCATTTTTGTTGTATTCTATTGTATTCAAATTATGGTTTAGGAATGATGTCATACAATAATATTCTTATTTAATGTGATTTGATATTTTCTGAATTTTGATCTCATTTCAAAGTTTACTTTTCATTCATCTTTGTTGATCATTCAAATAAATATTTTTCATTAAAAATAATAAAAAATGAAATGATAAAAAATAATAATAAAAAAAGAAATATATATCTTTTCTTTTAAAAATATAATTTAATGAATTTATTTCTAGCACACTCACATTATGCTTGTAAATTCAATTTCCAATAAGATGCCATGTGGAAGGCTCATTTTCTTTTTAGAGAATGACATTAATCTCACATTTAAGCAAGAGCAGTTAAATGAAGGGAAGTAATAAACTTTATCCTAGACTTTGAACAGTTGTAGGTGATCTATGTTGGATCGTTACTTAGTGTTGCTAACTAATAAGTGATATAAGATAAAAAAACATTTACTTGAATTCATGATACAAAAGGATAAGTTTCCAGTTAAAAAGTGAATATTGGAAAAGATAGTCAAAGAAGAATCAGAAGTTGTGATTGACCAGAAGTTTGAAAATCCCGAGGAGAAGATAAGCTCAACAATTATTTGAGCTTCTAAGGAACTTTCGAGTGTATCCATCACTTCTCAATTAACAACTGTTGATAATGACATGGTAGGTTTGACAAGAATCCAATGAAGAAATCAAAATAGATAATTCAGGAAACAATATGAGAAATCAAGAGAATGTTGTCTTGAGATGTTATACCTGCGAACTCTATATCGAATAGCTACATCATTAATAAAGAGATTGTAATTCTTAGCACGTTAATCATCATGAATTTCTCAAATATTTTTTGCATAGTATTGTTCATAAATCAGTGTAACATCTTGTTTGGGACAGAGTTAAAGATCACAGGTCTAGGAGGGTTCGTTAAAGTTGTTGAGATCCCTTTGCCTATGGGATTAGTGCTTGCTCTGAAGGGAAATGGTGCAGACATTTCCAAGCAATATATTTTTGTTGTACTATATAAGAGGATATCTATCACTTTCTAGAATATGGATGATAGCAAAGTACATTTCAACTACCAATTGAATCCATATTTGGAAGGATTGTAGCCATTGATACACTAATATGTTGAAGATAACATGCTTTTGATAGATACAAGAAAGAGTTGAATGTTTTTTGAGCCATTTATTGAGTTACACAATATGTTGAAAAAGTGTCGTTGTATTTACGTAGTTACATATCAAAGTTTTCAGATAATATAATATTACAGATTTAAGTAGTTTTTATATGAGATTGATAGTATAGTTTTAGAATAGTGGATAGCAATGTCTATTATATTTTTAATATAGATTATTACAGAGATGTCAGCGTTATATGGATATTGTGAAATTTCTTCAGATAGAGATGTATATGGCATTTTTAAAATAATAATAAAGAGACTACATTTCTTACTGAAAATATTATTGATGTTTATTCTTGCAATTTTTTTTTGACAATAACAGATTGCAATTGATTTAAGGTTGAATCACTAGGTTGAAGTAAAATAAAAAAAAATAAGATAACCATCTTACTCTAAGAAATAAGAGAGGTGATGTCATATGTGTTATAGTTAAATTTAAGTACTTCAATACAATTAAAGATCTTTTACAAGGTGTTTTGTTATATTAGAGATATATTAGACACATTACAACATCCCCAGTTGAAAATATGTTTAGGAAAAGAAAAGAGAGATAAAATTTTTATAAAAAATTATAAAAGATAGCAATACACGAGAATTAAAAATCTAAATATGGAAGAGATAAGACATAAGTTAAAATTCAAACACAAAATTTAAAATCAAAGTTGAAATTTGAATAAAATTTAAAAATTTAAGTTGAAAACTGAAATTAAAAATAAAATTCCTTAAAGCTTATAAAACTAGGTTGTTTGAACTTCTTCAGTTACCTCCTAGTTTAGCTCTTCCTTGATAAGGGTCTCCTTTCTTAGAAATTTGTAGTCTTCTTTTTTGGTGAAGATGTTTAGCTAGTTTTATTTCCTAAGATCATACCTTTTCACATGAGCCTTCAAAGTCTATGTTTTTAATCAAATCAAATAATAAAGGTTTGGTGTAATTCTTCTCATGGCATCCTTTCCTCAATTAGTTTCATTATAAGAGAAAGTCCCACGTTAATAGTGAAGCCCGATTTGATCTAGTCACTATGTTCACCTCTTATGTTCGATATGAGTCCATCATGTGAATTTATTCTTAATGTGATCAGGTAAAATTAAATCAGATCATGAGGTTTGGTGTTAGTCTTCTTACGGTATCCTTTCCTCAATGTTTTTCATATTGGATGTAAGTCCCAAGTTGGCAGCAAAGCCTAATCTGATCTTGCCACCATGTTCACCTCTTATGTTGGATGTGATTCCATCATGTACTTTCCTTCCTAATGTGATGAGATAAAATAAAATCAAATAATGAGTTTTGATGTAATTTTTTTATGACATTTTTTCCCATATTAGTTTTATATTGAGTATAAGTCTGTCGTCGGTAACAAAGCCCAATCTTATCTAATCACCTTGTTCACCTATGAGTCCATCATGTGCTTTCCTTCATAGTATGACCATATACAATAAAATCGAATTATGATATTTAGTGTATGTCCTTTTACGACATCATTTTCTCAACTAGTTTCGGATTGGGTGTAAGTCCCACATCGACAGCAAAGCCTGATTTGTTATAATCTTCCTATTCACTTCTTAAATTGAGATGAGTCTATTTTGTGCTTTCCTTCATAAAGTGATTAGGTAAAATCAAATCAAATTGTTGATATTTAGTGTAATTCCTCTCACAGCACTCCTTTACTAGTTCTCAAGTTTGACATAATGTTCCTTATGATTGCCTCTCCCTGCCTAGTCATCATGCTTTCCAGCTAGGTTGGAGATGAGTTCATTGCGTGCTTTCCAGCCTAGTGTATGTAGATTAAATCAATTTTTGAGAGGGTATTGTGTACCCCTATTTGGGTTAATTTCAAGATATGTGTGAGTCCATCGTGTAATTCCTATCTTTGATTTATGTTGATCAGCTCTCAAATTAGATGTGAGTCTATCGTATGCTTTCCACCTTGATTTGATCTCGACTAACTCTTAGCTTTGGCACAATGTACCCTAAGGTTGTCTATCCTAATCTAATTATCTTGTTCACACATCGAGAGAAGCATAATGTCACCTAGGGTAGTTTCTCTTGTCGTAATGAGATCCCTTATCTTAAATAAACATAATTTCAATTCAAGGTAATTTCTTATGTACTCTCAAATTTAGAGGTTAGTTAAGTTTTCTTAGACTCCTCTTTGTTTGATTTCTCATAGATCTAGGGTGAGTCTTCTTATAGAATCCTATATCTACTATCTTTTTGTTTAAGCTTTAGTTAGTTTTAGCCATAAAAGCACTATATTATTCTCTGCTTCCAAAATTCCAAATTCAAATCTTCAAATTTCAATCAAATTAAACTCTTAATCTGTAAACTCAAATCCAAATTTAAATTCAAATTTTAATTCTAACCCAATCAAATTCAATCTACATTTCAAGTTTCAAATTTGTTTCATGTACTTTCCACTTGAATGGTTTTGGATCTAGTTGATTGGTTTGGTCAACACCAATACATGCAGTATACTCTTTTTTGTACGTCACATCTATTAGGGGTCTATTTGTTTACCTCAATTTTGGTGTTGTCTTTATTTCTCTCTCTTCCTATTACTTTAGAGCTTAAGATCAAGACTTAGAATTTCATTAAAGACTACCGTAAAGGACTAGTAGATGGTTGAGGTTGAGACCCAAATTAGAAATCTGAGCTAAACTTTTACTCCTTTAATTTAAAATATGCTTGACTTTAATAATTAACATTTTGATATTGATTAAAATAAAGTCGAGTTATTAAAGCTAAAGTTGAGTATCATATAGTTATGGGCACACCCTTAGGTAACTCTTTGAAATTAGAGATTTCAGTGCATGACTTTAGTGTCTTTTTGACCCGTTGGGACCCACCTAGAGATCTTGAACCCTTTTTTGACCTTTCTTTTTTGGTATAGAATGAAAAAAATTGGTTTGACTTCATTTTAAACCATGATTTTGTTAATCTTAAAAGAAATTAAACATAATCAAATATAAAATCAAATTTAATAAAATTAAAACCAAATTCACTAAAAAACCAATCAAATCAAATCAAATCAAATCAAAATATAAAATTTAAAAGTTAACAAATTTATACTTAAGTTCGATTTAAAGTCCATTTAAATTCAAATCAGTTTAAATTTCTTAAACCCATACCATAAGTCAATAAAAATATCATATCTAAAATCTTTAAACTCATACTTAATTTAAATAACTCCAAGTCAAGCTCTATTCCAAATTACATATATTTCTAGTCATCATGCTATGGAGCAAGACGATTTAATGTTGATCCAATAACTTTATGCATTGCTTCACGACAAGGCATCTTTTGAATGTATAAGCTCAACAAAAATTCATGATATTTTGATTTAATGAATTTTTTATCTTCTGGTAAGGATATTGGTTCCTTATAACTTATCACCCAAAGAAGACAAAAAAATAATAAATCTCATTAGGAATCTAATATATTGCAATTAAGGTATTGGCCCTTAGTACGAGTTTAGTGACATCAAACACATCTAAGAATTATGCCTATTAAGATTTTTAGATGAATATTTAGCATTTTGAATAAGTAAAAATATGCAATATAAGTTAGCACTTATTTTTTATATAAAAAATATTATATATTTCCTTAAGGCTTGTGCGTTTTAAAATTTTTAAAATATGTCTGCACCTTAGACTTATAGCATTCTAAGATTATTTTAGTATATATATACTTTCTGAGATTTTTGCAGTGTACTTATACTTTTAATGCCTAAAGTCTTTAGATTTTTTATTGTACATGTACATTTGAAGCTTATAGAGTTCTAAGATTTTATAAGTATACCTGCACCTTCAAAGTTTTATGGACTTTTGAGGTTTTGTGAGAATACATGTATCTTCTGAGGCTTAGAATCTTCTAATTTTTTTTTTAAGTGGAGACGCTATAAAGTACTTTCTCTTATTGAGTTTTTTAGTAATGACCCTGTCCATTACAAGCTTCACATCGAGGCTACCATATGAGCATACTTTTTGGGGTATAAGTGGATACCTTATCCTCCACTTGCCCTCAAGAGGTCTTTCTTGTGAATGTTGTGTCTATTACGAGCTTCTTGTCAAGACTACCTCACGAGCATGTCTTTTAGGATATAAGTGAAAATTGTGTATATCACTTTTCTTTAAGGACTTTTTCTAGTGAAAATTATCTCCACTATTAGCTTTCTGCAAGGCTATCTCTTTGGCGTGTCTTCTTAGGGTGTAAGTAAAGATTATGTTTGTCATTTTCCCTCCAGAGGTCTTTGTATTAAGGATTATGTTCGTCATGGCTACCACATGGGTGTGTTTTTAGGGGTATAATTAAAGACTGTGTCTGCCACTTCCTCTCAAGAATTTTTTTTAGTTAGGATTGTACCCGCTACGAATTTGTCATTGAGATTACCTCAAGGGTGTGTTTTGCAGGGTTATAACTTATCTGCCACTTGCCTTCAAGGGATTTTTCTTAGTGAAAAATGTGTCTACAACTAGCTTCGCATTGAGACTACCTCATGAGTTTGTTTCTCAGTGATAGGTGAGGATTCAATTTACCACATTACCTCAAGAGGCCTTTCTAGAGAGACTCATGTCTACTACTAGCTTCACATCAAAAAAAATTCATGGGCATGTATTTTAGAAGTATAAGCAAAGAATGTATCTGTCACTTGCCCTCAAAGGGTCTTATAATAAATAAATAATATTTATAAAAAAATTAATAATAAAAAAAGCTTACTTTAATGATATATTATTTTATCTCAGAGAGAACATTTCTTAAACCA
>NW_018242042.1:0-855 GCF_001263595.1 Phalaenopsis equestris
ACTTAAAAATTACAAAATTGTTCTTTATGTACTAGAGTTGTAAATTTATATTCACACAAGGTTGGTTCAATATCGCAATTCAAATTAGGTGTTTTTAAAGGTGATTTTCACTCAAGGAAGATTGACAAGTTTACTCAACAACCCTGTTGTTGGGATATAAGATATATACTAGTTGATGTGGTATATATATAAATCAAACAAAATAGGAGAACCATCGACGAAGCGAATAAATAGAACGAGAAAAGTTCACACCAGAAAATAGTAACAAAGCGAAACACACAGATTTACGTGGTTCGGCAAATTGCCTACGTCCACATAGTTGCAGAGGATTTTACTACTTGAGGAATTTACACCAGTCAATCACCTCGACTTACAAGAGGAATCTCTCACTTCCCTGCTCTCTCTTCTTCTCTCTCTTTTCTTCTCTCTCTACACCGAGATACACCGAAGAAGAAAAACTTACAAGAGAAATAAACTCAATTTGTCTTTAGCTACAAGCCACTAAAAAGAAGCCAAGGGATAACAATCTTCTCCTTCTTCTTTCTTCTTCCTTCACCGCAAAGAACTAATTCTTGCATTTCTGTTCCTTTGTTCCAGGGAAGCCCGAAGAACTCTTCCTCTATCTCGAGGAAGTTCAAAGAACACCAAAATGTGACTTATGAACCAAAGGAGAGCCATCCAAAGCCTTTATCACGAGCAGGAAGGTAACTGTTGCGACAGACATGACTTTTTGCAAAACAACAAACTTTTCGAGGGACAGTTCGCGACCTTTCGCGATGGAGGGGTAGTTGGCGTCGTTTCATGATCGGGAGTGAGATCCTGTAGCGGGAGTGGGTTGGGGTCGTGACGGGAGCA
>NW_018242043.1:0-3493 GCF_001263595.1 Phalaenopsis equestris
ACTTTTATATTTACTTATCTAACACTCAAAACTCTTAGCATCACACCACACATGATAATTATTAACTTTTTTAATATAATATGCACTTTTTTATATATATTTTTATTACACCAAAGCATCATAAATAAATATAGAATTTTGGGCGTTTGATATATAAATACAAAAGATTTGTGTGGCATGTATGTCAATTTCCCAAAAATATATTAATATACCATGTAATATCTTAGACTTATAGTGGTACAGTAATTTAATTTAGCCTGATTTTTTAACCTTTAATTTGTAACAATTATAATATTATAATTTCTAATTTTATTTTTCATATAATGCATAAATTTGTCTGATAATGTAAAAAAAAGCAGTCATCTTGCAATTTTCGATTACTTGCAAAGTTGACTTGTCGTGTCTTTGTCCTGGTGGGTTAAAATAAAATGAATTTCTGACTTCATATTATTATTGTTTGTTTAATTGTATATAATTAATATCTATTTAATTTTTAATAATAACACATTTATCCTATATATTTTTTTTATTTGTTATTACAAAATAATTTAAGAAATAAAACAATAATGAAAAATTAAAAAAAAATATTTTAACCAATATTTTTAAAACAAATAAATAAAATGATTATTTTAAGGAATATTTAATGATTTTCATTGTCCATTATCGAGCCAAACAGTCCGATATGCAATATTTAACATCAAACTCCCCGTTTACAACACAAAAATCATCGCTCCGTATTTTAATATACAATGAAAATTAACTAGCTATTATGGTAAAATTTAATGGCCCAATTTTTAAGGCCTCTTCCCTTTCATCTCTTAATATTTTATTTTATTTCTAATATCTGAAGTTTTATATATTTTAAACGGATTTTCATATTGATACATGCGTAAGATTCACGATAATGGAGTAATTATTTACTGTCATAATGTTGCATGAAAATCAAACACACTCAGGTAATTAAGATGATATGTAAAGATATCATGAGTTCTAACATAAAAAACCCTTAAAAAGGGAAAAAAAAACTACGGGGCTTAGCCCAGTTGAAATAGTCTATTGTACAATGGTGAATACACTTGCTCACTCTTCTCTCGAGTTAGGGAAATGAAATTTCAAAATTGATGTATAATGATATTATACAATGATAGCCGTAACGGGTTGGGAAGGTCATAATTGATTGCTATGGAAGCAGAGCAGTAGTCCGTTGTGAATGTTGTGGACGCGATGGTTGCAGTGTCAGCTTGCCAAAGAAGTATTAATTAAAAGTCATGATAATAGTTGACCCTGTGAATTGTAGATGGTTGCTTCAGGAGCTTCGGTTGGTCGTATAAGCCATAATATGGAGATGCATGAATGGTGATAATGTCCATAGGCAATAATGGTTGGAGTTGGGAGATACATGAGTTGTGCTAATGTCCGCAGGCCGCAAAAGGTGATTTGGGAGTTGTGTGAGCTACGATAACGTTTGTAGGTCACACAGGCCGAAGTTAACAACTGTACAAACTGTGATAACATTCATAGGCTGCAGAGGTCGGAGTTAAAAGCTGCATGAGTTGTGAACCACCTATGTTATAGCTGGTCACGTAGGACGTAGTGGTGGGCTATAAGGAGAGAGTTTCATGAGTCCGAAGAAAGTAATCATATTATGAGTATGACGGTTGTATGCAGTTATTATGGGGTGTGTGGTTACGTTGTTTTCAAGGTGCATTGTTGCACCACCTTCGGGGTGTGTTGTTTAGTAGGATGTTTCGTTACTTCGAAAGTTTCATCGTTACTACGTACGGTGCTTTGCTACGAGTAAGGGGCAGCCTACGTTGATTGGCGGTGGTCGACGGCTGCAGAAGCGGGTTGCGTTCGTTCGACCTCAGGTGCAAAAAAAAGGACAACAATCGTTCTCCTCCATGCTCCAGGCTTCCACCGGTTCAAGGTTTAGGCCCTTTTTTCATGAATGGGGTATGACTCTATTTATAGAGTCTAAAAAGCTTCAAAGAAAACAAGGAAAGAATCAGGACTACTCCATTGAATTGTCCAAAAAGATCCCACTCAATTAGACTACGTTTGTGGACATTCAAGTGGCTTAGTAATGTCGGAATTGAATAATCTTAGTCTCGCGGACTACTCCATTGAATTGTCCAAAAAGAACCCACTCAATTAGACTACGTTTGTGGACATTTAAGTGACTTAGTAATGTCGGAATTGAATAATCTTAGTCTCGCTGGATTTATCTCGTCGAGTTGCTCGATTTGATTATAAGATTGTCAGATTTGCAATTCGTTTGACCTTTCAATTGGGCACTAGAAGCTTCAAAATAACTTAACAAATTGATATGTGATTGATTTGACTCAGTTTAGACCAATTTTGGTGTCATCGTGTTCATCTCGGTGAGCCGGTCAGTTTGATTGAAAGTCATTGAATTAGAGTTTTGGATGATTTTTAATTGAAGTTTGAATGTTTCTTTCTAAAAAAATTGCCCTGATATTCATGTCATGTCTCTAGATTCATGTCATTCGTGCCACGTCTCGAGATTCATTCAAGAAAATGAAAATTTAATCTTGGTGTATCACATATAAATAATTAAAATTTATTTAAAATTATAATGAATTTATCATACACACACACACACAGAGATATATGTGTGCGTGTTGTATCTCATTTTTATAATTATTTTGGAATTATAAATGTAAATCCTACAAATTTTTACAACTCTTGATAAGTTTTACATATGATTTTTAGATTATTTTCTGTGACATAAAATTTATTGAAGAAGAACGAAGGCCTAAGCAGCTCATCTTATATTATGTATACTCTCCTATTGTATTAGTCATCTTAAGTTCATCTTAATTTGTACTATTGCCCTATATTTATATAAATGTATGCATATGTGTCATATGAATTTTCTTGCATACGCTATGATAAAGTGTTTTAAGCATATTCATTTGAAATATTAATGCAACTAAATTTTTGCGAGTACTCTGATAAATAAAAATAATGAATAATAAGTATATAAAATCCTCTTAGATTATATATGTTTTAATCTTATAAATATATTCGTATGTCATTCTATCCTCTGTCCTCATTTTATGTAAGTTCACCTCATTTATGCTGCATTAAGAAAATAAAATAAAATAACTATGCTAGAATCAAAATTTATAAATTATAATATACACAAAACATTATCACATCAAATTAGTTCATTACTGCATAATTATAAAAGCCTCGACTCTAGGTTCAAATTTCGTTACAATATATTTGAAGAAAGCATTAGTCGACAACTGAATTCAACCAGTTCGGTCAGACAACTTGACATATATAGTTAAATGAAATCGCTCAACTAAATCAAACTTATCAAATTATATAGAACAATAAAATATTGACTCAACATATTTGTCAAAAAAATTATGCTGATCCAATCTGACAAAACTGTTACGTGGAGTTATTCAACAAGTCTGAAATATACATCAACTCGATATCACTATCTCATATGATTTTTTGC
>NW_018242044.1:0-360 GCF_001263595.1 Phalaenopsis equestris
TACATAAACCACCCATAACCAGAGAACCAAAAAAACGTTTTTGTTATAGGATCAAGAGCACTCCCAAAGGAACATATCCTTTTGATTAATTACTTCTTGGGGGATACTCAAGAATACTCTCGATAAATGGAGTATTGCTTACATTATTGTGATAATCGGTAAATGGGTCATTAAAAGGATGATTATTTTAAAAAAAACACTTTGATGCTTCAAGTTTCGATGCTTCAAAGCTCTCGCTAAGCCACAGAGCTAAGAGTGAATCTTGCATATCTCAACGGGGTAGCAGCTTATCGGTGATCGATGCCTACGAAATAACCAGATTGACGCATAGGGTCCATACTTTGCTTCCAAGATCAAATC
>NW_018242045.1:0-412 GCF_001263595.1 Phalaenopsis equestris
GTATATATTTTGCTTCTCCCAAAATTGAAGTTCTCACCTACTTTTTTTTATTGTTTTTTAAGTTCTCACCTAGTTTCTATTCATAAGAACACATCATAGTGAACTCTTTTTTTGAAGGAATTGTTATTGCTCTTATGTATGGGACATGCTGGAGGAAGATTTCCATATCTTGTTTGGTTGTGATTCTAACTCTGATATTTGGAAGAGATTGTCTTTTTTTTTTCTCCTTGCTTATTATAAACTTGGATTCAACTTTTACTTGTTGGAGAAGCACTTCCAATGAGTCATTTGTTGTTATCAATTTCTCAACACATTAGATTATGCGTTAAAATTTTATATAATAACGTTGTTCTTCTTTTGCTTAGGGTAGTTCTGCCTTTTATTTTTTATTTGTGAACCCTTTTATTATCTT
>NW_018242046.1:0-923 GCF_001263595.1 Phalaenopsis equestris
TTAGCGGCTAGTGTGCAAAATATATATGATATAGATTTTAGGATTTGATTTAAAGTTACACACTATGGGTTCTACACAAGTTTACGTATCATTCATGTAGTATAGGGCTCTAATGGAGTCCTGATTATTGATCCCACAGGGAAGCTATAACACTTTATAATGACTTAATAAAACTCCTACTTAAAACAACAGATAATTATCTAGGAAATAAAGTCAAAATTTTTTGTAAAAAGAAGTAATTACTATCAATAAGTTCAGTTTAAAGACTAAAAGAAAATGCTAAGTGTTTATAAAACAGCTAAGTGTAGAAGAGTTCAAATTATATGAAGAGTCTTTCTCCTTGCAATGAGTTTATAAACAGTGTAGGAATTAAATGTCTAAAGGTTTAAATTAACTTTTGTGATAAATAGGAGCATGCTTATTCTTTACCCTCTTCCAAGTACATAAAGAACATTGGCTAACCTAAAGTTAAGTTTCAAAATCTCTCAGGTTATGCTGGATAAGTTCTAGCCTTTCACTTTCAGATTACCCACTGTGCCCTTTCTATAGGAATAGGACTAACTTGTCCTAAGGTTCCAAACTCTAAATCAAATTGGTAAGAATCTAGTTTGTCACTCTATAAACACCAATTTATGTCCATCAAATCTTATCTCCCTATCTATTTGTAATAACCAATGGTCTGCCTTCTCACCCACCATATTAGTGTGATTCATACTAGTGGAGGAACATATAGCCCTCTCGGGTCATTATGGATTCACAACAAATTTTAGCATACTAATTGACCAGAAAAAGTATGTAAATGAATCATAAAGTAATGAATCATCACAAGTATGAAATAAAAGTTCTAAAAAATTCTAATACTACACATGATTAATTCTCATTACAAGTAGAAAGATAAGAAAACTACTCTGACTTCATGGGAA
>NW_018242047.1:0-531 GCF_001263595.1 Phalaenopsis equestris
TAAAATCATATTTTGAGGGTAAAAGACCAAATTTTTGTGAGGTTTTAATGATCAGTCAACTTGAATAAAACTAAATAGGTCGGTCTGACGATGTTAAACCAATCGCTTTATGGGAGACAATCCATAATTATCTTTATTTTTATTGTGATTATAGTAGTTTTTATTTGAAATTATCGATAGTTTGTGGTAGTATTGAGCTCTACTACCCTTATTTACCCTCTACTACTCTTATTTACCCTTGAATCATCATAAAAATTGGATCCATAGAGAAAAATTGGAACGTATTCAGACCAGAGCAAAACTGTACAATTTTTGCCTTGGGAGCCAACGACACCCTCGACGCCACCGACGGTGGGTTTTTCCTAAGAGTCCAGGCAATTAAATACATAAGGCTTGCCGACGGCGCCCTCAATGCCGCCAACAGCGAGACCGACTTGATGGCGGTTTCTGGAGTTTGAATGGCCATTTTTTGCGGTTATTAGGCAGGAGTTACCCCTTTAAACTCCCAAATTCATTCATAAGTTCATATTT
>NW_018242048.1:0-1068 GCF_001263595.1 Phalaenopsis equestris
ATCAGCTTTTCTTCTTCTTCCTTTGTTAACTTCAAATAAAATTATAACAAGTAAAGTAGAGGAATCTCCTAAAAAAAGGTATATTTTAAATGTTTAGGAAGTAATTTCAACTCATGTTCTGGAGGTTTTTAAATAGATGGACAAAATGATATATCTTTGTCTATCGTGTCCAAAATTTCAAAACTTTCTTGAACATAACTTGAATCTTCCTTAAAATGGTTTACACATTGATATAATTCCTCTTTTTGCTTGTGTTCCAAATCATTTGCTTCAGATTTTTCTTCATAAATAGTCTTGAAATGGAATTCTCTGAGATATCTTGTAATATCCATTCTATAGCATTCATCATCTTTACCTTTTGCAGGGTATTTCATTGATTTTGAAATGTTAAAAGTAACATTTTGATCATTGATGGGCATTGTTAATTCCCCTTTCTGCACATCTATCATTGCTCTTCCTGTGGCTAGGAAAGGTCTCCTTAAAATGAAAGGTATCTATTTAGCACAATGAAATCAACAGAAAATATAAATTGATCCACTTTTACTGGGACATCTTCTATAACTCCTTTAGGATAGGTTATTAAACGATATGCTAACTGCAGAGTTATAGTAGTAGGTGTTATTTCTCCTAATCCAAATCTTTTAGATATTAATAATGGCATAAGGCTAATGGTTGCACCTAAATCACATAAAGCTTTCCCATAAAATTTATCTCCTATTACAAATGGAATTGTAAAGCTACCAGGATCTTTAAGCTTTTCAAAAAGTTTTTTCTGAATTATAGCACGGCACTTCTCACTAAGTGCAAAGGTCTCATTATCTTCAAACTTCTTTTTTTTTGTTGAGAATATCCTTCATAAACTTTACATAGCTTGGCATTTGTTCTAAGGCTTCAGCAAATGGAATATTGATTGTAAGCTTCTTAAATATTTCCATAAATTTTGAAAATTGCTTTTCCAACTTCTGCTGTTGAAGTCTCTGAGGAAATGGAGGTGGTGATTTTTCTAAATCAATTTTTGGTGGAGAAATAGGTATTTCAGAATTATTCGGAGCGTCCTCTTTTGATTCT